>NW_022984852.1:51674-53585 GCF_010094145.1 Didymella exigua CBS 183.55
GTAATATTAGATGTGCAAGGCGCCTTTAACACTCTCCTTAAGAACTACCTTCTACACTAGATAGCCTAACAGGGCTAGCTACAAAGGACTATCCTCTTTGTTAACTCTTTCCTTACTAATTAAAGGGTCTTAGTACGCCTAGGCTAAGCTACTACCTCTAGCTGCCTAGTCGCCTGTGGCACACTGCAGGGCTCACCCCTCTCCCTAATCCTGTACACACTATATCTAGCAGAGCTGCTGTCTATAGACATAAAGAAGAGATTTAGATATGCAGATAACATATACTTATACTAAGCCTTACACTCCCTAGATAAGAATGTTAAGCTCCTAGCAGCAGACCTACAACAGATTAGAGTATAGGGCACAGCTAATAAGGTCACCTTTGCCCTAGAAAAATAAGAAATAATCTACCTTACTTAATAGAAGAGCAGCTACGCACCCCCCTATGTAGTAGACAAGCATTACACAATTAATATAATCTTGCTAAACACGTTAAGAACCTAGCTAGCCCTCTAATAGCTAGGGATCTAGTTTAACTACAAACTTACCTTTAAGCAGCATATAGCCACGCACAATGCAAAAGCGGCTAAGGTAGCCTACCATATCTGCAGTCTAGCAAACACAGCCTATAGACCACCAGCTAGCTCCCTTCGCAAGGCTACCCTCGCCTGCGTATACCTGTCTCTTCTGTATGGGACTGATTGCTAGTACAGAGGCTGTACTAAACCTCCACGTACACTCAAACCTGGAGGACTAGCAGAAGTCAGCACCTATGTTGGGTAGCACATAGTGGTTATGGACAAAACACTAGCTATAGCAGCAAGAGGGATCCTCCCAGTGTGGCGAACAACCCCTATTGCTACTCTCTTCCAAGACGCTGGACTACCCTCTGCTGCCACTGCGCTGGAAGAAGCCAAACTCCGATTTGCAACACATCTACGCACGGTAGATGCAGAACATCCACTTGCCAGCCGCACAGCAGCTATAAGGATGAGCATAGGCAGGTCAGCTAGAAAGCTGCAGCGAATGTGGACCAAGGTCTAGTATCTAGTGTAACGGTCTAGACTCTTAAGCTAAAGAAGAGCTAGAGCCAGCCGGTTACATTAGCTGAGCCGGCTTGGCTTAAGCTGGATATATATTATCTACGCAGTTAACTAGACGTCTAGTTAACTTGTGCATGCTTTTTAGCAAAAGTTGTTAGGAAGTAGATATCCTTTATTGGCCTTTGGCCAGACTACTACATCTAGGATCTCTTCTACCTAAGATACCTAGGACAATACTATTAGCCCCTTACTACGTACCTAGCTATTGCACAGACCCTACTATAGGCTTAGATAAAAAGTCTATAGCAAAGACTTTCTAAGAATAGTAGGCTAACCTTTAACCTTTAGATATTACTATCTTCTTAGATAGCTCTAAATAGTATATAAAGGAAGGAGAAAAGTAGGTCACCTATAGCTTTGCTGTGTATTAGAATAGAAAGTAACTGCAGACTAGACGTAGTTTACTCTACTCTACCTCGCACATCTTTAACGCTAAGGCAACTAGAGCGTAGAAAGGCCTCCAGCACACTATTAGACAACTAGCGCTCTGCATGCGCTAAATCTAGCTATGCATAGACAGCACCTCAGTCATATAGTGCCTTAGGGGCGACGCACCCCCTACCTCACAGTGGGCCTTCCTGGAGTGCCACAGTGCCATAGAGACACACGACGTCTTAATTAAATAGGCCCCTAGGCACCTAGGCATTAAAGGAAACAAAGCAGCAGACAGACTTGCTAACCTAGAAGCCTAGCACCCATCACCCCCGACTGGAATAGTGGCTATGCCTACACTCTTAGGTAGGCTGGCGGAATGGGTATACTCCAACGTCCTTCGTGGGTACCCCCCAAAACCTTATCAATAATACAT
>NW_022984853.1:0-2297 GCF_010094145.1 Didymella exigua CBS 183.55
AAAAGAGCAGCCTGCAAAGACATCGTGGTGACGTTGTGGAGGGGGGGTCAAATGTGGTGTCAAAGTTGGTGGGGTGGCCCACCTGGTGACCCGGCCCACCCGGTGTCCGTGCACGGTATTTAGGGCATTTGTACAACTTTTTTTTGCGTTGCAAGCTTGCTTACTACGCTTGTTTTAAGCCTTACGTTTAGCTGCTTTCTTGGCCTTCTTAGTGTCAGATAAGAGCGAGCGGCGAGAGGTCGGATCTGCGCAATCGAGCAGGGACCTGTCGCGCAGCCAATCAGCAGTTGCCAGGTCGATTAAGCGAGACCTGGCAACTCCTGATTGGCCCGCACACAGGCGGCCGCGAACAGCGCCAATTCCCGCCCCCTTCAATCCTGTTGTCAGGTTCTTGTACTATTGTCAGAGTATAAACTTAACAAGATCGTGGGTGGTAAAAATTATGTGCATTCTCTCCCTTCTTCATTTTGTGTCTGTCCTCTAATCTTATATACTCTTTGTAAAGAAAGTAGGGGAAAGACTAGAATACTTTCTTCCTAGTCTAGAAGGACCTAGATAAATCTAGACTAGCTTTGTCTAAATAGGAAGCGTATAGCCTAATAGAGGTAAGGTAGGGTTATATAATATAATAGACAAGTTCTTATATTAGATACTAGGTAGAGATTCCTAGGCTAGGTATAGAGTGAACAGAGGGGGGAGAGCTAGAGGTATTTATACTTCCTCTCCTCTGTCTATATTTCTAAGCAGAACATTCTAGACTCCTCTAGGTAGGTCTACTTAGTAATCTATGCTTAGTATTGCTATATATATAAGTAAGATTATATAGGTGTATACGTAATTGTATACGTTAGTATCTACAAAGTAGGCTACTCTATTTGTAAGCAGAGGGTCTAGAACATTTCTAGTTACTAAAAATAGAGAACAGTATATCTTAAGAACAAGAGGAGATACAGGCTTTGTAAACACACTATTCTAATCCTCTCTTCTAGGAGATTATAATAATATTGCTTAGGTAAGCATAATGCTATACCTAAGAAAGAAATACGCTAGAGAAAGATTATAAGAACAAAGTCTTATAACTTTACACACCTAACGTACTCTATCACCGAGCCAGTCATATCACCAAACCAGTCACTTAAAATCCCACCAAAAAACACAGAAACTATACCCCTGCATCTTAATAACTACTTAATAGAATCTTCTAAAAACTTCAGAATAGAGCTGCATCTATACTAATTAAACTATTTAAAAGTCTTAGACTAATAGCTAGTATAGATGTTAAGATAGCCTGCAGCTACCCCTGTATTTTAGTATCTTCTAAACAACATCTGCAATATAGGGCTAAGCACTCTAAGACTTTTAAACAGTCTTATTAGTATAGATGCAGCTCTATTCTAAAGTTTTTAGAAGATTCTATTAAGTAGTTATTAAGATGCAGGGGTATAGTTTCTGTGTTTTTTGGTGGGATTTTAAGTAACCAGTTCGGTGATATGACTGGCTCGGTGATGGAGTACGTTACTTAATCTTTATTCTAGCAATTTATATACTTTGTCTAAGAGATAGTGATTTAGATTCTCTTTTTAGTAGATAAGTATTAAAGCTTAGTAATAAGAGTAAAGCAATTTAATCTTCTTATATATAAGCTAGCAGTAGTAGTCTTTCTTTAGATCTACTAGGTTTATTCTACTAGTAAACTGCTTAAATTTGGCGTTACTAGTAGGCTTAGTTAGATTGTCTGCTAGTATAGTACTAGTGTTCTTATATACTACTTCTATATATTAACTTAGCAGGTTTTCTCTAACAAAATAATAAGTTATATCTTGTCAGATTCTCGTACTGTGAGCCAGAGTATGTGCTTAACAAGATCTTAGGTGGTATGATGATTTATTGATAATCATGGGGATGGTGTCTGTCGTCCGCGTCGTGCTCCTTGCTACAGGATTAAAGTGGGGGGCAATTAGCGCTGTTCGCGGCCGCCTGTGTGCGGGCTAATCAGGAGTTGCCAGGTCTCGCTTAATTGACCTAGCAACTGCTAATTAGCTGCGCGACAGGTCCCTGCTTAATTGCGCAGATCTAACCTCTTGCTGCTTACTCTTATCTAATACACCCTCTTTAGCTTAGAAACTCTTTAAGCTAACTATTTATGTGCATATAAGGTCCTTAATTTATTCTTAAATCCTGTCTAGAGGCACACTGTTTAGCACTTCTATTAACTCCCTATTTACTAGACTAAGTTGCTAGAGGAAACCTTCCTACTTATTTACTAGGAGTACCTTTATAAGTCTGTCTGCTATTAT
>NW_022984853.1:2397-4649 GCF_010094145.1 Didymella exigua CBS 183.55
GACTAAGTTGCTAGAGGAAACCTTCCTACTTATTTACTAGGAGTACCTTTATAAGTCTGTCTGCTATTATGCTCACAGACTAGATGTGTTCTATAATAATCTTTCTAGCAGCTACCTCCTATTAGAGCTAGTAGTTGTAGATAACGTGCTTCACAAGCGAGCGGCGCACCCAAGCGAGCGGCGCACTTTCTCCAGCGCAGCGCACGCACCGCGACGTAGTGCAACACCATCACAAATTCCTATAATATACGTAACAGGATAATATTATTTATAAGCATTGCTATTATCTATATCCTCTATTTCTACCTTGCAGGTGCAGGAGTTATGCCCAATCTCGCTGTAACAGCTACAGCGCCTCTCTGCGCACACCCTCTTCGCAGGTGTCTTGCTGTCCTTACAACTACTACCCTCCTTTTTAGTAATTAAGTTAAATACCTTACTAACTGTTAGGGTCTCCTCTATGTGTATGTACTACCTCTTACAGGTCTTGCACTTTGTAAGCATGTTAATAGCGTCTTAAAGGTAGCCTATTTCCTCCTACACTAACACTATATTATAAGCTATCTGCTAAGCGCCTTTACTTAGCTGCTTAACCTGCTTATCTAATAAACTTGCTAGAGACCCCTAATAGTTTTGTATGCGATTTTGAATTAGCGTGGATTGCGCCTCTATCTCGCAGGCGTTGCGCGGTGTTTGCGCCTCCTAGGCAACAGTGCCTAGTGCAGGTGGCGTTGGCGTGCGCAGCTGTACATTAAGCTTTGATAACACAACCTTAGGGTTATGCAGGACTAGTCTAGCGCCTTAAAACCCTGCGCAAATATTCTCTAATATAAACGTCTTCTTAAAATCTACTTTAAAGGCTAGGAGGAAGGTTTCTTTATTAATATAGTAGATGCAGCTGCGTGCTAAGAGTAAGATCCTATTACTGTAGTGGCGCTTTAATAGTGAGTAGGGGACAATGTCAAGAGGCTGCAGGATGTGTGATGAGTGTAGTGGCATGCAGAGAGTGATAATCTTGTTCTCCTTGCAGTAGTCCTGGAATTCTATTAAGCAGTGGCTCTTATGACTGTTAATAATAAGCAGCCTATACGCCCTAGCAGAGGACGCCTTTGTATAGACGTTGAAATGCTTAAGCCACACTAGCACAATGTTGTAATTAGTCTAGCTAGTAGGAGAGACTATAATAACCTAGTTATAAGGTAGACTAGTAAACTAGGAGGAGATAAGGACCTTGCCTATAAAGATAAGGAAGGGTAGGATTATATGCCCTATTATAGTAACACCTTATACTAGGGTAACCTACTTATAATTGCTAGGTTATAGTTTCTTCTATTTCCTAGGTTTCTCTAAGCCTATAATAACAAGCTAAGAGGATATCTTGCCTATTATAAAGCTAGACTTATTAAAGTTCTAGGTGTCCTTATCTATAATACTATACTTTGCCTTTGTTGATTAAACTAGGCTAAACTATAGTTAGATAATTACTAGGTCCTTGCAGGCAGCTTGCTAGCAATCATACAGACGGCTCCATCGCGTTCGCAGCTCTGGTGTACGCTTAATGAAGTTATCAACCTAGTTCTTGCCTGTAGGCTTCCCACCACGCTCTCTTAGCAGTCTATTAGCTATATCTCGTACGTGCACCTTTAAGGGCAGTATTCTACATAAACTCTCTTTAAGTATAACGTGTTTCACAAGCGAGCGCCGCACCCAACCGAGCGCCGCACTCTCGCTGCCAGAACGCCGGCGCAACAACAGCGCGTAATGTCTCAACCACAACAAGCTCCTACACTCTATACTAAAGCTGATGTACAGCTTGCTATATCTAATATCTTAAGAAACTAAATTCAAAGTATCTAACGCGCTGAGAAAGTCTATAAAGTGCCTGAATAAACAATCTAACGCTGACGCGACAGAACACGCTCTTGACGTGACTGCAAGCTGAATGCGAAGCGCCTTACAAAGCTAGAAGAGGAGGCAGTTGTACTACGTATACTTGAGGAATCTGCGCGTGGCCTACCCTCCTTAAAGGCAGACGTACAAGATATGGCAGATAAACTGCTAAGAGAGCGCGGCGCAAAGCCTGTTGGCAAGAACTAGGTTGACAACTTGGTAAAGCGTACACCAGAGCTCCAGAAGCGGTGGACCCGCCCATACGATCGCTAGCGGGCTGCCTGCAAGGACCCAGCAGTTATCCAGCCCTAGTTCACGCTTGTTCAGTCCATGAAGGCGAAGTATAGTATTATAGACAAGGA
>NW_022984853.1:4749-23638 GCF_010094145.1 Didymella exigua CBS 183.55
TATTAGCTATATCTCGTACGTGCACCTTTAAGGGCAGTATTCTACATAAACTCTCTTTAAGTATAACGTGTTTCACAAGCGAGCGCCGCACCCAACCGAGCGCCGCACTCTCGCTGCCAGAACGCCGGCGCAACAACAGCGCGTAATGTCTCAACCACAACAAGCTCCTACACTCTATACTAAAGCTGATGTACAGCTTGCTATATCTAATATCTTAAGAAACTAAATTCAAAGTATCTAACGCGCTGAGAAAGTCTATAAAGTGCCTGAATAAACAATCTAACGCTGACGCGACAGAACACGCTCTTGACGTGACTGCAAGCTGAATGCGAAGCGCCTTACAAAGCTAGAAGAGGAGGCAGTTGTACTACGTATACTTGAGGAATCTGCGCGTGGCCTACCCTCCTTAAAGGCAGACGTACAAGATATGGCAGATAAACTGCTAAGAGAGCGCGGCGCAAAGCCTGTTGGCAAGAACTAGGTTGACAACTTGGTAAAGCGTACACCAGAGCTCCAGAAGCGGTGGACCCGCCCATACGATCGCTAGCGGGCTGCCTGCAAGGACCCAGCAGTTATCCAGCCCTAGTTCACGCTTGTTCAGTCCATGAAGGCGAAGTATAGTATTATAGACAAGGATGTGTACAACTTTAATAAGTCTAGCTTCCTAATAGGCAAGATATTGTTGCAGCTGGTAGTAACAGGCTTAGAGAAGCCTAGGAAGCAGAAGAAGATCTAACCTAGCAATTGTAAGTAGGTTACCCTAGTATAAGGCGTTAGGTTAACAGGGAAGGTTATCCTACTATTCCTTATCCTTGTAGGCAAGGTTCTTATCTCTAACTAGTTTACTAAGGACCTCCCACAGGACTAGGTTATTAATATTAGTCCTACTAGCTAGACTAACAATAATCTAGCGCTTACCTAGCTCTACTACTTCAATACGCATGCGAAGCTAGTTAGGGTCTACCAGCTACTTATTATTAACGGCCATAAGAGCCACTGCTTAGTGGCTTTCTAAGATCTCTGCAGAGAGAAGAAGATAATCACTCTCTGTATGCCCCCGCACTCGTCGCACCTGTTGCAGCCACTTGACGTCGCCTGCTTCTCGCCACTAAAGCGCCTGTATGGCGATGAGGTTTTGGCCTTGGCACGCAGTTGCATCTACTATATTAACAAGGAAACCTTCCTGCCAGCCTTTAAATTAGTGTTTAGTAAGGCGTTCACTAGAGAGAACGTTCGCGCAGGCTTTAGAGGTGCTAGGCTAGTCCCACACAACCTAGAGGTGGTGTTATTAAAGCTTAATGTGCGCCTGCGCACGCCAACGCCACTAAAACCCAGCAACGTCGCCTAGGAGCTAAAGACACCACGCACTGCTTACAAAGTAGAGGAGCAGTTAACTCTAATTTAAAAGTAGATTTAAATCTATTAAGGGTCTCTAGCAAGTTTATTAGATAAGTAGGTTAAATAGTTAGCAAAGGGCGCTTAGCAGATAGCTTATAATATAGTGTTAATGCAGGAGGAAATAGGCTACCTTTAAGACGCTGTAGAAGCGTCTACAAAGCGCAAGACCTGTAAGCAATAATATATACGCACAGAGGAGACCCTTATAGTTAGCAAAGTAGCTAACTTAATTACTAAAAAGGAGGGTAGGGGTTATAGTAAGGGCAAGATGCCTGCAAAGAGGGTGCGCGTTAGACAACGCTGTAGGTGTTATAGTAAGATTAGATATAATTCCTACACTTGCAAGGTAGAAATAGAGGACATAGATAATAGTAAAGCTTCTAAATAATACTATCTAGGCCTGTAAATAATTATTTATTCGTGTTGTGTTGTGATATAGCGCTGCGCAGGCGTTCTGTTGTTGAAAGTGCGGCGCTCGGTTGGGTGCGGCGCTCGCTTGTGAAACACGTTATACTGTATAATTGCCTCCTCTTCTAGCTTTATAAGGCATTTTAATTTTAGCTTGCAATTGTGTTAAGAGTGTGTTCTGTTATATTATTATTATATTGTAGTTTAAGGGACCTTATAGACTTTCTTAGCAAGCTGTATACTTTTAATCTGCTCTTTTTAAAGATCTAAGATAGCAAGCTGTACGTCAGCTTTAGTATAGAGTCTCTGGGTTTGGTGTTGTTGAGGCATTACGTGTTGTCGCTGCGCAAGCGTTTTGGTGGGGAGAGTGCGCCGCTCGCTTGGGTGCGCCGCTCGCTTGTGAAGCACGTTATCTATATAACGTACCCCACGGGCGAGCTGATCAACGGGCGAGCTGATCACTTTTGCCAAGCCCCCACCAAACTCCCCCCCATTATGGCCCAAAACACCACAAATTGGCGCTGCATAAGGCAAAACAAGCTGTAATATTACTTAGATACCTCTTCTACCTCATTCTTACACGTTCGCGCGTTATGTCCTGTCTGGTTGCACCGTCCACAGCGTCGTTGAGATGGTTCACCCCCTTTAGCGCGCACCTGCTTCTTTAGCTTCTTCCCATCACTACGCGCCCCATACTCCTTTAGAGCTGCTAGTTGCTGCCCATCTCTAACTATTAGAGTCCCCTCCTTCTAAACCTGCTTTCTTTTGTGTGATTTTCGTTGCGTGGCGGCCTCATTTGCTGCCTGAAGCTCGCTGATTTCCTGTTAGGCTAAAACTAGCCTGTAGGATAAAATTGCTCCCCCCTTTACATAGTGCTTAAGCGCGCTTAGAACAGAATTAGGTAAGCTACCCTGCTGCTTCTTATACTTCTCTTAAATTAGAGTTAATTAAGACCTAAATTCTAGGGTATTGCTAGGGGTTTGCAACTGCTAGGGCTTGCTGTTAGTAGGGAGTAGTAGTAATAGAGTCTACAGCTTTATATTAAGGGTTAAAATAACCTATTCTAGGTTAAAGGGGACTAATCTAGCACCTTAGAACCCTCCTTAGATATTGCTAGAAGTAAAGACTATATTGTAGGCTGCTTTAAAGTATAGGAGGAACTTAGTCTTTGTAAGGTAGGTAATCTAGTTGCGCATAAGTATTTTAGCTTAGCGCCTATACACCTTCTTTAAAGGGGCAAAACAACCTACATTAAGTAGCTATAGGAGGTGTAATAAGTGGGGAGGCATGTATATAGTAACAATATTGTTATCCTTGCAGTGTTGCTAGAATTTAAGCAAGTTGTGGCTCTTATAGCTATTAATAACTAGCAGTTAGTAGGTACTAACAGTACACTCCTTTGTATGCGTGTTAAAGTGCTTAAACTACTTAAGACTAAGCTTATTAGTAGTCTAGCTATTACTAGAGACTCTAATAACCTAGTCCTAGGGCAGGTCTTCCTCCTTATACTAGCTAGAGAGGTAGTGGCGTGCCTTAAAGATAATGAAGGGCAGAATAGCCTATCCTTTCGCATTGATGCCCTGTATGACTATTGTCCACTCCTAGTTGCCTTGCTAGACTGTCTTTGGCCTTCCTTGTCTCTCTAAAGCTATAACAACTGCTCCTAGAGAGATCTAGCCTATTATAAAGCTAGTCTTATTAAAGTTGTAGGTATTATTATCCTAGATGCTATACTTAGCTTTAATGTTAGCTACTAGGCTAAACTAGCCCTGCACAACCCCTAAATCCTTACAGAGGGCTTACTTGTAGTTGTACTTGCAATTAAACTTTACTTTAAGCTCTAGTTGACGCTTAACAAACGTACTAGGCTAATTTACACTAATAGGGCCTAGATTGCGCTCAGCGCGCAGAGAATTGGCCATAGCAGCCACATCTGCCAGCTGGGGGCCAAATCCTTGCGCGTCTAGCTCAAGGACATATTCAATAATCACCTGCTCCTTGTTGTTGTCCAGCTTTCGCGAGTTGGCTATAGAATTAGCGCGTGAAGGTTGTCCTGCGCGTTGTGTGCTTAGTGTACTCTGAGGCACCTTATAGATAGCTGCAGCGCGTCGCTGGGTGAGATTCACGTCTTATTTAAGAGCTTGAAGCGCAAGCTGTATTTAGGCTTCCCTTAACGCGTTAATATTGGGTTGTTGTTGAGGCATTGGTATGTAGAGGTTACTTTGGTGGGGGCTTGGCAAAAGTGATCAGCTCGCCCGTTGATCAGCTCGCCCGTGGGGTACGTTACTTCTAACTATAATTTTATTTCTTAGTAGCTTGTAAGGTGCTCTTGCTTAGCTTCTTAAAAGAGTTTACCTATAGGGTGATCCTTAAGCTTAGTTTAGAATATAGGTAGAGGTAGAAGTTAACTTTAATAGGGCTTTAAGCCTTTAGTAAGCATTCTTATTTGTAAAGTTATAAGACTTTGTTCTCATAATCTTTCTCTAGCATATTTCCTTCTTAGGTATAGCGTTTTGCTTACCTAAGCATTGTCATCATAATCTCCTAAAAGAGAGGATTAGACTAGTGTGCTTAGAAAGCCTGTATCTCCTCTCTTTCTTAAGATATGCTGTTCTCTATTTTTAGTAACTAGAAATGTTCTAGACCCTCTGCTTACAAATAGAGTAGCCTACTCTGTAAGATGCTAACGTATACAGTTACGTATGCAGCTACATAATCTTACTTGCATATGCAGCAATACTAAGCATAGATTACAAAGTAGACCTACCTAGAGGAGTCTAGAACGTTCTGCTTAGAAATACAGACAGAGGAGAGGAAGCATAAATACCTCTAGCTCTCCCCCCTCTGTTTGCTCTGTACCTAGCCTATGAATCTCTACCTAGTATCTAATATAAGAACTTGTCTATTATATTACATAACCCTACCTTACCTCTATTAGGCTATACGCTTCCTATTTAGACAAAGCTAGTCTAGATTTGTCTAGTTTCTTCTAGACTAGGAAGAAAGTATTCTAGTCCTTTCCCTACTTTCTTTACATATCTCTCCTTATTTTTAGAGCTGTTAGAGTTACCCTAAGGAGCGCTTTAAGTATTAGAATAGTTACTTAACATTGCAAATACTCCTAGGTTATCCTTCTCTAATTTAATAGTATGCTTATGCATTAGCCTACTAAAGACCCTATTTACTTAGTCTAAAGTAAACGATTTAAGCCCTGGGATAGTTTCCTAGATAATCCTTTATTGTATAGTACAAGCCTACTCTAGGGCAATTTAGTAGCTTAAGGCATCTAAGAAATCTTAAATAGCAAGCTCCCTATTAACCTCTACAAGATTGTAAGCCTTGGCTCTTATATAGAGGTATGTCCATTTCTAGTACTAGTTGTAAGGAGCAGTTTATCCTTGTTTAGCTGCTCCAAGATAAGCTTAATATTCTGCTCTAACCTAATTTTTGGTACTAAGGGAAGTAGGAGCAAGCTTCTGCTTTAGGGCTTAGATAAGTAGTTATAGGGTAGTACTGTTGCTTAAAACAAGCCACACTATCACTAGTAGTGAGATAATTACTAGGGCCATAGTAGCGTTAACCTAGTTCCAAAGCTTTTAAAGGCGCTCTGCCTTAACTGCCTATTTACTTAACCTAACGTGATCCACCATCGCTTCGGCCACACCATTGATTCGGCCACCCTGCCAAGCACACCTCACATTCCACATCATAACTCAATGCCGCAACTACCTAATCCTAAGCTGCTTTCTTATAAGAATAGAATACTCTTTATACTTAAAGCTATTAAATGCAACACGTTATTAAGTATAAGACGTGCTGCTACTATCTACAACGTTCCTTAAAGCACCCTTAGTAACCAACATGCTAGCATAACTGCACAACGCAATCTCTACCCTAGCTACTTAAATCTTTTAAAGTATAAAGAGGAGGTACTTATACAAACAATAAGGAAGCTTAATAAGCAAGGATTTGCTCCTACGCTTCTGTACGTTTGAGATATGGCCAACTAACTGCTTGCTATACGCGATAGAGGGAGGGTTAGCACTAACTAGGTCTCCTAGCTTGTAAGCCAGCGCGCTGACGTCAAGTCGCAGGTTACCTGCCTGCGCGATCGCTAGAGGGTCCTCTGCAGCAATCCTAAGGTTATAAGCCCCTAGTTTAACCTTGTGCGCAATGTTAAAGCTAAGTATAGTATCCTAGACAAAGATACCTACAACTTTAACAAGACAGGCTTCTAAATAGGCGTTAGAGGGTCTATTAAAGTTGTTACTGCGTTAGAGAGGCGCATAAAGCTACTTAGAGTCTAACCTAGCAATTATAAGTAGATAACCTTAATTGCTAGTATTAACGCTATAGGGTAGTCTATACCACCCTTTTTTATACTTAAAGGAAAGCACCACAACTAAGCTTAGTACTACTAAAAAGATAAGGACTAGAGGATTGCTGTTAGTAAGAACAGCTAGATAATAAATAAGATTAGTTTAGCTTAGTTAGAGCACTTTTTAAAGCATACTAATGTGCATATAGTTAGTAGTTACTAACTGCTTATACTTAATAGCTATAAGAGCTACTAATTACTTTTTTTCTAAAACAAGTGTAAAGAAAGTAAGGTTATTACTCTTTACATGCCTACTTATGCCTTACACCTCCTTTAGCTGCTTAATATAGGTTGTTTTACTATATTAAAGCGTGCGTACAAGAAAGAGATTAGAGCCTTAGTAAACAGCTATATTAACTATATTAATAAGAAAGCATTCCTAGACACCTATAGTAAGGTGTATAAGGGTGTTTTCTTGTCTAATAATATTAGATCTAGCTTTAGAGCAGCTAGTTTAGTTCTAGATAACCTAGGGGTGGTGCTATTAAAGCTTAATATGAAGCTTTGTACGCTAACTCCACCTCTGCTAACTACCACCTCCTGGCAACTAAGGACTCTAAGCAATGTGCTTAAGATAGGTGCACAATCAACCTTACTCTTAAACTGGATTTGAACGCATAGCAGCTCATCTCTAGCTTTAATAATTAAGATAGTGTGGCAGTTCTAGAAAGGAGCTGAAATAATAGTTTATTCTTAGACGCTTTTGGCTGCTCAGATTGCCAACTTAGAGGCAGCTAACAACGCTGCTTCTGCACATAAAAGTCGCAAAAAAAGCGTATCTAGGAAGGAGGGACCCTATCACAGGCAGAGGCAGAGGTAATAATTGCTAAGAGGGAGGTGGCGGAGCAGGTGGTTGAGGAGAGGCGTGCAGAGAGGCGGCTGGCGGGTGTCACCAGGCGGTCAACTCCACGCTGCAAAGGATGCGGCAACGCAGGCCACAATATGCGCACATGTAGAAGAAATGCAGCTAAATTAGGTAAGTAATTATATATATTTTTCATCCTAATTGCTTGTTGTGGCGTTAAGTTATTATGGTTGAGAGGTGGGCAGCTACATCAGGGTGGCCGAATCGATGGTGTGGCCGAAGCGATGGTGGATCACGTTAACCTTATACTAAGCGAGCTCCTGTAAATATGCCTTAGGGCTCGTAGAGGCAGGCGTGCCTTATAGTGTTTAAGGTTTAATTAGGTAGGTGGACTAACTACAGTTTAAGTAAGCCAGAGGTCTATTATTATAAGCAGAGCTGAAGGCCTGCTGTTTAGCAGCTCCAAACTCCATCCCTGAGCTCATGAGAGGTAGCTTAGGAGCTCCTTCGTGCATTCCTGAAGCATCCAGAGCATCTAGGTTAACTAGCTCCCACACATCTCTTAGTTTAGCGTGCTAGGTAAACTAGATGTACTAGTTAGGCTAGTCTGTTATTGTTTTAAGTTAGAAGGTACCTATAGGCATCAGGAAAAGTTTTTCTATTGTTGAAATCAGGAAATCGTGGCATTGTACTGTGGGCAACAGTAGGACTTATAGGCCTACAATAGTTATTTAATGTGCATTTAATGTCTAGCTAATTTCAAGATAACAGCTCTAATAGTCCTAATAGCTGTAATAGCTATAATAACTCCTAATCCTGCTATAATAGTAGCTCTGCTTAATAAACTATACTTTTATTATATTAATATACTACTAAGTCTCCTCTTTAAAATAAGCTATTAAATAATATTATAGGCCTATTAATAGACTAGTTATTAAGTATAGAAGGTTTTAAGCTTAATATTCCTTACTAAGACACTAAGTTAAGATTCTTTGCTAGGGCACTAGCAGCCTAAATGTTAGAAAATACAAGAATATTATTCAAGAATAGTAGGTAAACTAAGAATTCTATGCCTAGGTCTGCCTGTTCTGCAGTGTGTGCTTGTTAGCAGGTGCTTTGTTGTGTGCTGTTGCAGCTGCTACGTCGTGTGCTGTTGCAGCTGCAGCTGATACATTGTGTGCTGGCGCAGCTGCAGCTGCCATGGTGTGCTGTCGCAACTTCAAAACACAAACCTTCAACAAACAAACCTTCAACACTCTATAACTTGCGTTGTAGTAGGCCTATAATAATAATTTTTTGCTTATTTTAAAGCTACAATTTCGCTCTATCTGTACATAAAATTTTATAATTTTTAAATATTTAATACTAGTGCTAGTAGAACTAACGTACTCTATCACCGAGCCAGTCATATCACTAAACTAGTCACTTAAAATCCCACTAAAAAACACAGACACTATACCCCTGCATCTTAATAACTACTTAATAGAATCTTCTAAAAACTTTAGAATAGAGCTATATCTATACTAATAAGACTATTTAAAAGTCTTAGAGTGCTTAGCCCTATATTGCAGATGTTGTTTAGAAGATACTAAAATATAGGGGTAGCTGCAGGCTATCTTAACATCTATACTAGCTATTAGTCTAAGACTTTTAAATAGTTTTATTAGTATAGATATAGCTCTATTCTAAAGTTTTTAGAAGATTCTATTAAGTAGTTATTGAGATGCAGGGGTATGGTTTCTGTGTTTTTTAGTGGGATTTTAAGTGACCGGTTCGGTGATATGACCGGCTTGTAACGACGCAGGCAAGAAGAGAGATATCCGGAATAGGTGTGAATCCGCTACGAGGCATATAGGAGTGCTGGGATGATAAGAACACTAGGATATATTCTCTACACCTATAGGTCTTGTACAAAAGGATATAGAAAAACTACTCTACAATGCTACAGTTCCTTACTCCTTATATATAAGGGTTTGGTGGCAGTTTAGTGTGAGCTTATGCTATGCAACAAGGGCCATGGTCATGAGTCACTAGAACCGTATCCTAGTGGTATCGGGTCACTGTTCGTAGAGCGTTGTTACACGGCTCGGTGATAGAGTACGTTAAGGGTAGCTATACAACAACATTGTAACATTATTTTAAGTTTATTAAATATAGGCACTTAGTATTTTAGCTGTTAGTAATATTAGTGTGAAATTAGGGCTATTAGGCGCAAATTGGGGCTGTTAAGGCTGTTAAACAGCTGTTGCACGACTATGCCACAACTGTCAGCAACAGCCAGTCTGGGCCGGATTTCGAAAAACTTTATCCAATGGGGATAGCTAATTAAGCGTGTAAGCTATAGTTAGCTAGCTTTCCTATAATAGCGTTGATAGTGTGTTCTGAATTTAGGTTTAATTAGAGCAGCTAAGCTTTGTCTGACAAGCTTGATTGGCTAAGTGCGCAGGGAGATCTACTGTTCTTAGGAAGCTAGGCTCATAACTGTCACAGAGCCTGTGGGACTATACTTAGGTGATTAATAGTATTTAATAAGTGGCTATCTATCCTATCACAAAAGTAAGGTTTATATACATAGAATATATGTGTGGATCACGTGATCCTGGATAAGCAAGCAGCTGGCCAATTATCCGGCAGCTTGTTAACGAAGAACGGATAAAACGAGCTTCTGGTTAGACCCGGAGGCACTCCTTCCAGTTTATCCAGGCCGGCAAGCTCCACACCCTCAATTGAGGTGCTCGATTGTGTGACAACTTGTGATACCGCGATATTGAGAGAGTCATCGAGGGAGGCTGTTGAAGTGCGCTCTGGAGAAGTTGGAGGTGCGTGTTGTAGTCGTTCGTGACAGATCGGCCAGGCCTGCTATCTTCGCGCTTCATGACGATTTGTCGTTCATCATTGTCTTGGCAGCTTCCAAGAGTCCAGATACCACCGCAAAAGCCCTTTCCGATACAGCGGTATTGGTCGCTGGACTGTAGCATAGTCAAACGTAAATATTGTGGATTTGAAAGTTGGTGTAACGGTTTTGGTGTGTGCACAAGTGTTTGGTATTTAAGGAAGTCACAGGCTTAGGTTTGTGGTTCTCATATGCCTGGTGCTATGGCACTATGGGTTGTTTGCAAAACGCTTACTCCACCTCGTGACCAGCTGCCTGAGATGTTCTAACAATGGGAAAGCCGGTTCAACCAGCTAGAGTGGACAGTAGCGTGAGCATGACGCAAGACAGTACGACCAGAGTCCTGCCTACGCTAGATCGTTCCAAACCTGTTCTCGATAACAGCACCTCAAAGCCGGAGCGGCAGAGTGGAGATGAACTTGCCAGCTGGCTGACTATCACCAGCATGTTGGACAGATTGTAACCTCTCCAGAGCAGAATTCCTTTTGGTACATAGCGACCGTTTCGCAGCCACATGCGTAGGTCGCCTCCGTTATCAAATTAGCGTTCTCAGTATACGATAACGTGGTTCACAAGCGAGTCGCCCACCCAAGTGAGTCGCCCACTAAACACCCGCGCCCCGCCTGCGCAGCAACAACGCGTAATGCCACAACAACGCAACATGCGAAAGACCTAACGTACTCTATCACCGAGCCGGTCATATCACCGAACCGGTCAAAATCTGCCAAGACCAACACAACTCCGCACTTCACAGTATGTCTCAACAACATCACGACCTATTGCTTCAACACGAAGGGAGACTGCAGCTTGCTCTCCAGGCCTACAATACCGGACAGTTTCAGAGCCATCGGGCTGCTGCTGCTGCATTCAACGTTAACCAACGCAGGCTCTCTGAACGCGCTAGCAATACTCCATTTCGACTCAACGTACGCGCAAACTGCCAGAAGCTCACTGCAACTGAAGAGCAAACGATTGTCCGATATATCCTTAACCTCAATTCGCGAGGATTTGCGCCTCGGCTGTGTGAGGTGGCAGATATGGCTGATAAACTGTTGGGTGTGCGTGGTGGGGAGCCTGTTGGTAAACTCTGGGCTACAAGATTTGTAACGCGTTCAGATCAGCTCAAGATGGCGTTCAACCGAGCAAAGGACAGACAGAGGATACTGCAGGAAGATCCTGAGGTAATCAACGCGTGGTTTATGCTAGTAGAGGGTACTAAGGCCAAGTATGGCATCCACAATAATGACGTGCACAACTTTGATGAGACTGGGTTCCAGATGGGCGTGATAGGGTCAATGAAGGTTGTCACAGGCGCTGAGAGACGCGCTCGACCTGAGCTTGTTCAGCCAGGCGATCGGGAGTGGGTTACAGTTATACAGAGCATCTGCGCTGCTGGATATGCGACCCCGCCTTTCATCATCTACAAAGGACGCATCCACATCTCTGCCTGGTACGAGGAGACGGATATACCACACAATTGGAAGCTCTCTGTCTCTGAGAACGGCTGGACGAACAACGCGCTTGGCCTTGAGTGGTTGAAGCATTTTGACGCGCATACAAGAGCGCGTCAGGTAGGGGGATACAGGCTACTCATCTTGGACGGCCATGAGAGCCACCTTAACCAGGATTTTAAGGACTATTGCCTGGATAACAAGATCCTTACTCTCTGTATGCCAGCTCACTCGTCACACATCCTCTAGCCGCTTGACGTGGTCTGTTTCTCACCGTTGAAGCGCAAGTACTCCCAACGCGTCCAGGACTTGGCACGCCGACGCGTCTTCCACATCAACAAGGAAGGCTTCCTTCCAGCCTTTAGAGACGCGTTTCTTGACGTGTTTACAAAGGCCAACTGTTAGAAGGCCTTTGAGGCATCAGGGCTAGTCCCTACTAACGCGCAGGTAGTGTTAGATCGCCTTGAGGTGCGACACTGTACCCCACCAGCACCCCCTCTACCAGAGACACCGTGGCAGTCAAGGACTCCAAGCAATACACACGAGTTTAGGTCTCAGTCAAAGCTTGTACATGACTCCTTTACTCAGTCACCAGTTACAGCCCAGGCTGGCTTCTCTCAGCTTATCAAAGGTGGTGAATTAATGCTGCACCAAAACGCGCTGCAAGCTGCTCGCATTACTGAGCTTGAAGAGCAATTAGCAGTCATGACTAGGAGAAAGTCGCGCAAGCGAAAGCAAATTCAGCATGGCGGCACACTTGAGTATGGCCCAGCAGCATCACGGGTAGCTGCTGAGGTGTCTGTAGCAGCTCAGCCATCAAAGAAGACTCGTGGTGCAGGTACTCAAGAAAGGACCCAGTTAGCCCAACGGCGCTGTGGAAACTGTGGAGGCACAGGGCACAACGCTCGAACGTGTTAGAAAGATACAGAAGAAGATTCTGAATCTGATAAAAGCACGCAGTACGCTGGATCACTGTTTAATAGCGAGTAATTCAAGTTGCCGCAACATAAGTTGGGCGCGCCAAGAGATTTTGACCGGTTTGGTGATATGACCGGCTCGGTGATAGAGTACGTTATACTAAAGGAGATATATTTATTGCTATCTCTAATATTAAGTCTAAGCAGATATAGAGCGAAAGACGCACTGCAGCAGTCTATAACATCCCATAAACAACAATCTGAGACTAACGCGCTGGACAACGCCCTTAACACAACTGCAAGCTAAAATTAAAGCGCCTTACAAAGCTAGAAGAGGAGGCGATTATACAGCGTATACTTAAAGAGAGTCTACGTGGAATACCGCCCTTAAAGGCGCATGTACAAGATATAGCTAATAGACTGCTAAGGGAGCGTGGTAGGAAGCCTACAGGCAAGAACTAGGTTAATAACTTCATTAAGCGTACACTAGAGCTGCGCACGCGATAGAGCTGTCTGTACAATTGCCAGCAAGCTGCCTACAAAGACCTAGCGCTTATCTAGCCCTAGTTTAGCCTAGTTCAATTAATAAAGACAAAGTATAGTATTACAGATAAGGACACCTAGAACTTTAATAAGTCTAGCTTTATAATAGGCAAGATATCCTCTTAGCTTGTTATTACAGGCTTAGAAAAACCTAGGAAATAGAAGAAACTACAGCCTAGTAATTATAAGTAGGTTACTCTAGTATAAGGTGTTACTATAATAGGGTGTATTATCCTACCCTTCCTTATCTTTGCAGGCAAGGTCCTAATCTCCTCCTAGTTTACAAGTCTACCTTATAACTAGGTTGTTATAGTCTCTCCTACTAGCTAGACTAATAACAATATTATAATAGCATAGCTTAAGCACTTTAACGCCTATATAAAGGTAACCTCTGCTAGGGCATATAGGCTGCTTATTATTAAC
This sequence comes from Didymella exigua CBS 183.55, assembly GCF_010094145.1. NCBI lineage: Eukaryota > Fungi > Ascomycota > Dothideomycetes > Pleosporales > Didymellaceae > Didymella > Didymella exigua. Next base: position 17,966 of record NW_022984853.1, read on the forward strand.
AGCCATAAGAGCCACTGCTCAATAGAATTCCAGGACTACTGCAAGGAGAACAAGATTATTACTCTCTGCATGCCACTACACTTATCGCACCTCCTGCAGCCTCTTAACATTGTCCTATACTCGCTGTTAAAGCGCTACTACAGCAACAGGATCTTGCTCTTAGCACGCAGCTGCATCTACTATATTAACAAAGAAACCTTCCTACTAGCCTTTAAAGTAGCTTTTAAGAGGATGTTTACACTAGAGAATGTTTACGCAGGGTTTTAAGGCGCTAGGCTAGCCCTATATAACCCTAAGGTTGTGTTATTAAAGCTTGATGTACAGCTACGTACGCTAACACTACCTGCACCAGGCACTATTGCCTAGGAGGCGCAAACACCACACAACACCTGCGAGATAGAGGCGCAGTTAACGCTAATCTAAAATCACATGCAAAATTATTATAGGTTACTAGCAAGTTTATTAGATAAGTAGGTTAAGTAGTTAAGTAAAGGTGCTTAATAGATAGCTTATAATATAGTGTTAGTGTAGGAGGAAATAGGCTACCTATAAGACGCTATTACTATGCTTACAAAGCGCAAGACCTATAAAAGGCAGTATATACGCGTAGAGGAGACTCTAATAGTTAGTAAGGTATCTAACCTAGTTGCTAAAAAGGAGGGTAGTAGTTGTGAGGAGGGCAAGACGCCTGCAAAGAGGGTGCGCGCAGAGAGGTGCTACAGCTATTACAGCAAAATTAGGCACAACTCCTACACCTGTAAGGTAGAAATTAAGGATGTAGATAATAGCAACGCTTCTAAATAATATTATAATGTTATGTGTAGTATTGTAATTTATTGTAGTGCTGCGCTGCACTGCTGCGTAGGCGCGGCGCGGGTGTTTGGTGGACGACTCACTTGGGTGGGCGACTCGCTTGTGAACCACGTTACCCTACTTCCTTCCCATATATATCCAGCTTCCAAAGCAACACAGCAAACATACATTTGGCCTACAACGCAAATGATAAAAAAACGAATGCTTCGTAGCGATTTAAGGTTGTGCCTCCGCTGTTTTTGAGAGATATTCTTGCAACGCGTGAGTCAGGCAGCATAACCTTGCGTACCTTTCGCTTCCCTTTCACATCTCGGATGCAAACTTTTTCTAGGCAAACATTTCGCTCACCAGAAAACTCCTGTCCCCACCACTCACCCTTCTTGCCCGTACAACCATCATGACCACCCGCCCATCTCCACGAGAGCGCCGCCACGCAAACCGGCGCAATGCCAAACAAGCCACCGCCCCACCATCGCACACACCTGTAGGTGCTGCACTCGCCATGCCTGCGCCTGTAGTCTTCATGAACGCCACTCCTATCGTACGTACCGTCACCGCGTCTTATTCTTCTCCAGACAAGCTTCGCTCAGAGCCAAGTCTGGGGTCTTGATACATGGAGGCAGACACTGAAGATGGAGCAACCGCCGCCTTCCACTCCCGAGTTCGACCAGTGTGAATACCAGGTCCTGTGTTTCAAGGCTATTGTGGAGCTGCACGGCCCACATCTGTCAGAGCTCGACGTGCTGCAGCTGGAGTATGCGAAGCAAGTCGTCATGTGGGTGCTTGAGTGCAGCAAGCCAGAGGAAGACTGGGATAGGTCATTTATCGAGCGACGAAAGCTGGAGTTTGCGTAGCTGAACAGGCGGACTAAGACTTTTTTCTATCGTGCTTGAGGAGAATCTGTAGGAACCGCTGTGAAACGAGTATCTCTTTGCATTACAGATCGGAGTTCTTGGGTCGCTCGAGAGTCTTCGTAAGAATTTCACGAAAGGCGTCGAGGCTGCGGATGAGATGATAGCCGAAGCGTTGAAGGTGGAGAATTAGTCTGCTGTGATGAAGCCAAGGTGACAGAGCGCTCAGGGCATGTGTCATTTGCTAAAATGTATCATTACTACGTAAGATGCCAATATAAGCAACATTGTCCCGAAAGTCTTGCAGCAGAAAGATCTCTCGTGAGCTCAATACCCAAGATTGCCAAACTCTCTCGCTAATAGATGAAGTGGAAAATGCTGATACGAAAGACGACTCCTAGCTTTATAATGGACCCCTTTCCACATCCCCTGAGGTGTAGCTGTTGCTAGATCGATCGGTAGCTTTGTCCTCTACCGTGGGCTTGAGTGCAGGCGCAGCGGGGGTGGCAGGTGGCAGTGGGATCTGCGCGACCCAGAACTTGGGGTATTGTCGCTGAAGGTTGTTAACTAGACAGGCGGTCGCGAGAACAATCATCGATGATAGGAGAAGTACTGGCAAGTAGTACCATCGCAGAGCCCAGATGTGGGGATCCACGCAGGGAATCAAGGCTGTGGCACCAGCTGGAGGATGGGTCGTCTTGGTGAGGTGCATCACGACAAGGGCAAAGGCGGTAGCCAAACTTGCTGCCAGCCATTGAAGTTGCGGGTAGGGATCTTCTTTCAAGTCGAACTGGAAAATGGTTGCCATGATTACACCAACGAGTCCGCTGAAGAAATGGCCAAAGACGAGGGAGCGAGGTTGCGCCAGAGGGACGTCGATGGCGCCGTAACAAAGAATCGCAGACGCACCCTGGTATGGGGATTAGTAATGTTGTTTGGGTGTGGTTTGCGTACACTTACGAACGAGGCTACGATCGGTGGGACAAGATGTATGTTGTGGAAGAAGTTGGTGTGGGCAAACACGGCGATGATCGAGGCAACGCCTGCCCAGGCGCCGATGAATCCCCAAAGGCAGACTATCCAGGTACGAGAAGGAGGAAGAGATGTCCCACGGTATCCAAGCCAACGGCTAATCCATGGTGGCAGATGAGAAAGCCCTCTCTGGATGACGCGCTCAGCAGGAACGAGAGGATCCCAGATCGGCATTGTGAACGAGGAGCTCAATCGACAGTCGTTCCTGGGGCTGGCGTGGTGATAGAACAGACGTTCACAGTGAAGCTGACAGCAGCCTGAGCTTGAGTAGGCGGGGTGAGAGGTCAGAAGAAGAGATTTGAGAAGCTTAAGTCCAAGGTAAACACGGACACTAGGAAAGGAAGGCACGATGGCCGCACGTCACCAGCGCGGATCCAGACCAAGCACCATGCACCCCGGATTAACGGCGCGTCGCAGATGACAATTAGTGAATCAGCCGGGAACTCACAAATGCTGTTATCATACAAGCTGGTAAGTCTCGTGGCAATGTGCGCTCAAGTCTGCACAGCGCGACGAACATAGTGAGCACTTGGAGCAACCTCCGAAGTCAGGCCAGGCTCAATTTCTGTGAGTGCGAGTCTTGTGGACAGTATCTGACGCCTGACAGCAACTGTGATGATCATGGAAATAATTGTCAACGCTATTAGGTAAGAGAAAGCATTTAGGCCGATATTCGCGCGAGTACGCCGATGATGGACGAGTAAAACCCGAGATACCCCAACCATCGCATCCAGTCTCAATACATTCGATTCTGTACAAAAAGATGATCCAGATACTCTCAGTACCCCGGAAAACCGAATTTATACGTATACCGAGGAACAGGGACAGTGAGCATCCTGCTCTAGGGCACGCCATCGTATGTGCAGGGATGCGGCGAGTCTTGTTGCGCCGCTCTGTACCTTACTTCTCATATATTACATCGTCAGCCAGAACCTCTCTCGTATTTTCGCTATGTGCAGTCTGATGGGATCTCTGGGGCTTACGATTCGTGCCATTCGTGGCACGGGCATCTTTCTTCTGCCAAGTGCCTTTATTGACGAGGTAATGAGCGGAATAGAAGGTTGATTGAGTCTTGAACTTTAACGTGGGAAAAGTTTATGGTGTAATATAGTACGTACAGCGAGTCTGCACATCGCTCCAAACCATACACGCCGTAAGAGGATACCGTGGCCGTGCGCCCGATGAGCCAGTTCAGCCGATGAGCCACCTGGAACATCACAACATTGAGATACTGTCAGATAAGAGCGAGCGGCGAGAGGTCGGATATGCGCAATCGAGCAGGGACCTGTCGCGCAGCCAATCAGCAGTTGCCAGGTCGATTAAGCGAGACCTGGCAACTCCTGATTGGCCCGCACACAGGCGGCCGCGAACAGCGCTAATTCCCCCCCCACTTCAATCCTGTAGCAATGAGCACAACGCGCGACAGAAACACCATCGCCACGATCATCAATAAATCATCATACCACCTAAGATCTCGTTAAGCACATACTCTGGCTCACAGTACGAGCATCTGACAACTAGTTATCCTTATTATATTAGGCTTGCAATCGCGTTGTAAAGAGGCTCTAGTAGTAAGGCACGTGCCTAGGGTGCTTTAAGAGACCTAGTATATTGCTGCAGCATGTTGCACGCTTAGTGTCACGTCTTGCTAGATAGCCTGAAGGGCAAGCTGTATATCTGTTTTATTTAAAGGCTTTTTCATGTTGTTGCGTTGAGGCATTACAGGGAGAGTGAAGTTCGGTGTAGTCTTGGCAAAAGTGGCCAGCTCGCTTGGGTGGCCAGCTCGCTTGTGGAGTACGTTAACTCTAATTTAAAAGCAGATTTAAATCTATTAAGGGTCTCTAGCAAGTTTGTTAGATAAGCAGGTTAAATAGTTAGCAAAGGGCGCTTAGCAGATAGCTTATAATATAGTGTTAATGTAGGAGGAAATAGGCTACCTTTAAGACGCTGTAGAAGCGTCTATAAAGTATAACGTGTTTCACAAGCAAGCGCCGCACCCAACTGAGCGCCGCACTTTCAACAACAGAACGCCTGCGCAGCGCTATATCACAACACAACACAAATAAATAATTATTTATAGGCCTAGATAGTATTATTTAGAAGCTTTACTATTATCTATATCCTCTATTTCTACCTTATAAGTGTAGGAATTATGTCTAATCTTACTATAACACCTATAGTGTTATCTAATATACACCCTCTTTATAGGTGTCTTACCCTTACTATAACTCCTACCCTCCTTTTTAGTAATTAAGTTAGCTACTTTACTAACTATAAGGGTCTCCTCTATATATATATATTATTACTTACAGGTCTTATACTTTATAGACACTTCTATAGTATCTTAAAGGTAGCCTATTTCCTCCTATATTAACACTATATTATAAGCTATCTGCTAAGCACCCTTTGCTAACTATTTAACCTACTTATCTAACAAACTTGCTAGAGACCCTTAATAGATTTAAATCTGCTTTTAAATTAGAGTTAACTGCTCCTCTACTTTGTAAGTAGTGCGTAGTGTCTTTAGCTCCTAGGCAATGTTGCTAGGTTTTAGTGGCGTTGGCGTGTGCAGGCGCACATTAAGCTTTAATAACACTATCTCTAGGTTGTGTAGGACTAGCCTAGCACCTCTAAAGCCTGCGCAAATGTTCTCTCTAGTAAACACCTTACTAAATACTAATTTAAAGGCTAGTAGGAAGGTTTCCTTGTTAATATAGTAGATGCAACTGTGTGCTAAGGCCGAAACCTCGTCGCTATACAGGCGCTTTAGTGGCGAGAAGCAGGCGACGTTAAGTGGCTGCAACAGGTGCGACGAGTGCAGGGGCATACAGAGAGTGATTATTTTCTTCTCTCTGCAGAGATCTTAGAAAGTTACTAAGCAGTGGCTCTTATAGCTGTTAATAATAAGTAGCTGGTAGACCCTAACTAGCTTTGCATGCGTATTAAAGTAGTAGAGCTAGGTAAGCGCTAGATTATT
>NW_022984853.1:24578-44706 GCF_010094145.1 Didymella exigua CBS 183.55
ATAGTAAAGCTTCTAAATAATACTATCTAGGCCTATAAATAATTATTTATTTGTGTTGTGTTGTGATATAGCGCTGCGCAGGCGTTCTGTTGTTGGAAGTGCGGCGCTCAGTTGGGTGCGGCGCTCGCTTGTGAAACACGTTATAGCTTTTCCTTATAACGTAGGTGTAGGGCGAGTCGCCCACTTTTGCCAAGACCCCACCAAAACATCAACTCTACACCAATGCCTCCACAAGCACGTCAAATAGACGCGTCCAAAGAGGCTTAGATGCAGCTTGCGCTACTAGCTCTTCAACAAGCTCCTAATCTCTTAGTAAGACGCGCTGCAGCTCTCTACAACGCGCCCTAAATAACTCTACACAACTAACTTACTAGACAACCTTCACGCGTTAATACTATAGCTAATTTACAGAATCTAACTGCTGCTAAGGAGCAGGTGGTTATTGCGTACATACTTAAGCTAGTCACGCGAGGAGAGTCCCCCCAGCTCGCAGCTGTGGCTGATATGGCCAATTCTCTGCAAAAGAGCGCAGTTTGGCCCCTGTTAGCTCAAGGTAGGCTAGCACGTTTGTTTCGTGTTAGGAGGAGCTTAAAACAGTCTTCAATCACAAGTACAACTATAAGCAAGCCCTCTGCAAGGACTCTAAGGTTATATAGGGCTAGTTTACCCTTGTATCTAATATTAAAGCTAAATATAGCATCCTAGATAATAACATGTATAACTTTAACAAGACAGGCTTTATAATAGGCTATATAAGCACTAGAGTAGTTATTATAGATACAGAGAAGTTAGGACACGTAAAGCAGATCTAGCTAGGCAACTATAAGTAGGTAATAGTTATTAAGGGCATTAATGCCACAGGATACGCTTTTCTTGCCTACATTATCTTTAAAGCCTACTAACACCTGTCTAACTAGTATAAGGATAATACCCTACCCTAAGACTAGGTTATTAGTGTCTCTACAAATAGCTAGACTACTAACAGGCTTAGGTTTAGCTAGTTAAAGCACTTTAACAGGCATACAAAGACGTGCACTGTTAGTACTTACTATATACTAATTATTAATATTTATAAGAGCTACAACTCTACAGAATTCTAGCAATACTGCAAGGATTACAAGATTATAGCTCTATGTATGCCTGCGCACTTATCGCACCTCCTGCAGCCACTTAACGTAGGTTGTTTTAGCCCTTTAAAGAAGGCGTATAGGGATAAGGTTAATAAGCTTATTTATAACTAGATTAACTATATTACAGAGTAGGAGTTCCTGCTATGCTTTAAAGCAGCTTACAAGAAAGCCATAACCCCTAGCAATATCTGTAAAGTTATAAGACTTTGTTCTTATAATCTTTCTCTAGCATATTTCTTTCTTAGGTATAGCGCTATGCTTACCTAAGCATTGTCATCATAATCCCCTAAAAGAGAGGATTAGAATAGTATGCTTATAAAGCCTATATCTCCTCTCTTTCTTAAGATATGCTGTTCTCTATTTTTAGTAACTAGAAATGTTCTAGACCCTCTGCTTATAAATAGAGTAGCCTACTCTATAAGATGCTAACGTATACAATTACGCATGCACCTACATAATCTTGCTTGCATATGCAGTAATACTAAGCATAGATTACTAAGTAGACCTACCTAGAGGAGTCTAGAACATTCTGCTTAGAAATACAGACAGAGGAGAGGAAGCATAAATACCTCTAGCTCTCCCCCCTCTGTTTGCTCTGTACCTAGCCTAGGAATCTCTACCTAGTATCTAATATAAGAACTTGTCTATTATATTACATAACCCTGCCTTACCTCTATTAGGCTATACACTTCCTATTTAGACAAAGCTAGTCTAGATTTGTCTAGGTCCTTCTAGACTAGGAAGAAAGTAGTCTAGTCCTTCCCCTACTTTCTTTACAATATCTAGGGAGGGTTCTAAGGGTCTAGATTAGTCCCTTTTAACCTAGAAAGGGTTATATTAACACTTAATGTGAAGCTGCACACTCTATTACTACTACTCCCTACAAATAATAAGCCCCAGCAGTCGCAAACCCTAAGCAATACCCTAGAATTTAAGTTATAATTAACTCTAATTTAAGATAAATATAAGAGGGAGTAGGGTAGCTTACCTACTTCTATTCTAAGCGCAATTGAGCACTTCGCAAAGGGGGGAGCTATCCTATTATATAAGCTTGCGCTTGCACAAAAATAAATCTGTAAGCTTAAAGCAGCTACTAAGGCCACTATATAACGCAAATTGCATAAAAGAAAGTGTATTTAAGCTAAGGGAAGCCTTGTAGTTAAAGAGGGCTAGTAGTTAATTGCTCTAAAGGAGTTTGGAGCGCGTAGTAATAGAAAGAGGGGAAAGAAGCTAGTGAGTGCTAAAGGAGGTAAACTATCCTAACAACACTATAGACAGTGTAGAGAGGGTAGACATAACGCGCAAACGTGCAAGAATAATATTAAAGGGGTCTCTAAGTAATATTACAGCTTGTTTTGCCTTGTGTAGCGCCAGTTTGTGGTGTTTTAGGCCATAATATGGTTTGATGGGGGAGGGTCTTGGCAAAAGTGGGCAACTCGCCCTGGTGGGCGACTCGCCCTACATGTAACAGAGTAGGCGCCCTGCCCTCGAAATCAATACTACGTGACTTCTCTGCCTATACCAAAAGGTAAGCACAAGAATACTTAAGCAAGTATTCGTTGCGTAGTATAATATATATAGACAATAATAGTGCTAGCCAGCTAGCTTTGCCTCTAGCTGCTATGAGCGCTATGCCACGTGTCGTGTTCGTGCATAGTCGTTACACTACACCTACGTTAGCTCTCATATTATAGCTGCTAAATCTAAAAGACAGTAAAACAAAAGGGGGGGACCTACATCAGGAAAAGTGTTTCGAAATCTGGCCCAGACTGGCTGTTGCTGACAGTTGTGGCATGGTCGTGCAACAGCTGTTCAACAGCCCTAACAGCCCTAATTTGCGCCTACTAGCCCTAATTTTGCGCTAATATTGCTAATAGCTAAAACACTAAGTACCTATATTTAATAAACTTAAAATAATGTTGTAATATTATTGTATAGCTACCCTTAGATCTGCTAGCACTAGTATAAAATATTCAAAAATTGTAAAATTTTATATATAACGTGCTTCACAAGCGAGCGGCGCACCCAAGCGAGCGGCGCACTTTCTCCAGCGCAGCGCACGCACCGCGACGTAGTGCAACACTATCACAAATTCCTATAATATACGTAACAGGATAATATTATTCATAAGCATTGCTATTATCTACATCCTCTATTTCTACCTTGCAGGTGCAGGAGTTATGCCTAATCTTGCTGCAACAGCCGCAGCGCCTCTCTGCGCGCACCCTCTTTGCAGGTGTCTTGCTATCCTTACAACTACTACCCTCCTTTTTAGTAATTAAGTTAGATACCTTACTAACTATTAGGGTCTCCTCTGTGTGTACATACTACCTCTTATAGGTCTTGCGCTGTATAAGCGTGTTAATAGCGTCTTAAAGGCAGCCTATTTCCTCCTATACTAATACTATATTATAAGCTATCTACTAAGCGCCTTTACTTAGCTACTTAACCTGCTCATCTAATAAACTTGCTAGAGACCCCTAATAGTTTTGTATGCAATTTTAAATTAGCGTGGATTGCGCCTCTATCTTGCAGGCGTTGCGCAGTGTTTGCGCCTCCTAGGCGACAGTGCCTGGTGCAGGTGGCGTTAGCGTGCGCAGCTGTACATCAAGCTTCAATAACACAACCTTAGGGTCATGTAGGACTAGTCTAGCGCCTTAAAACCCTACACAAATATTCTCTAATATAAACGTCTTCTTAAAAGCTACTTTAAAGGCTAGGAGGAAGGTTTCTTTATTAATATAGTAGATGCAGCTGCGTGCTAAGAGCAAGATCCTGTTGCTGTAGTGGCGCTTTAACAGCAAGTAGGGGACAATATCAAGAGGCTGCAGGATGTGTGATAAGTGTGGTGGCATGCAGAGAGTAATAATCTTGTTCTCCTTGCAGTAGTCCTGGAATTCTATTGAGCAGTGGCTCTCATGACTGTTAATAATAAGCAGCCTATACGCCCTAGCAGAGGACGCCTTTGTATAGACGTTAAAATGCTTAAGCTACACTAGCGTGATGTTGTTATTAGTCTAGCTAGTAGGAGAGACTGTAACAACCTAGTTGTAAGGTAGACTAGTAAACTAGGAGGAGATAAGGACCTTGCCTATAAAGATAAGGAAGGGTAGGATTATATGCCCTGTTGTAGTAACACCTTATACTAGGGTAACCTACTTATAATTGCTAGGTTATAGTTTCTTCTCTTTCCTAGGTTTCTCTAAGCCTATAATAACAAGCTAAGAGGATATCTTGCCTATTATAAAGCTAGACTTATTAAAGTTCTAGGTAGGCTGGCGGATAGGTAGGGTATGCTTTTTTACCTTTTGGCTTATAGCTTCTTAACTAGCAGAGATACGCTTACATAATCTATTATTTAATAGAAGCGCCTAGTATTGTGCCTTCTAATAAAAAAAGAATTAGCTTATTCTACCTAGTATTAGCTAAGTTATTAACACTACCTAGCAAAGTATACCTATTAATAGGTATGCTTGCTAGGTACCCCCCCTTTTTTAACATTTTCTAGCCTCTAGCTTATGCAGTTTAATAGTTATAACAAAACCCCATACTACAGAAATATAGAGGTAGGTTTTCTCTTTCTTTTAAGCCCTATTTTGCTAGAATCCATGTATTATTAACAAAGTTTTGGGGGGTACCCACGAAGGACGTTGGAGTTAGGCTGGCGGAATAGGTATACTCTAACGTCCTTCGTGGGTACCCCCTAAAACCTTATTAATAATACATAGATTCTAGCAAAATAGGGCTTAAAAGAAAGAGAAAAACTACCTCTACATTTCTGTAGTAGAGGGTTTTGTTATAACTATTAAACTGCATAAGCTAGAGGCTAGAAAATGTTAAAAAAGGGGGGGTACCTAGCAAGCATACCTATTAATAGGTATACTTTGCTAGGTAGTGTTAATAACTTAGCTAATACTAGGTAGAATTAGCTAATTCTTTTTTTATTAGAAGGCGCAATACTAGGTGCTTCTATTAAATAATAGATTATGTAAGCGTATCTCTGCTAGTTAAGAAGCTATAAGCCAAAACGTAAAAAAGCATACCCTACCCATCCGCCAGCCTAGTTGGAGTATACCCATTCCGCCAGCCTAGTTCCAGGTGTCCTTATCTATAATACCATACTTCGCCTTTGTTGATTGAACTAGGCTGAACCATGGCTAGATAATCGCTAGGTCCTCGCAGGCAGCTCGCTGGTGATCATACAGACGGCTCCATCGCGTTCGCAGCTCTGGTGTACGCTTAATAAAGTTATCAACCCAGTTCTTGCCTATAGGCTTCCCACCACGCTCTCTTAGCAGTCTATCAGCCATATCTCGTACGTGCACCTTTAAGGGCAGTATTCCACGTAAACTCTCTTCAAGTATACGCTGTATAATTGCTTCCTCTTCTAGCTTTGTAAGGCGTTTTAATTTTAGCTTATAATTGTGTTAAGAGCATGTTCTATTGCGTTGTTGTTATATTATAGTTTAAGGGACCTTATAGACTTTCTTAGTAAGCTGTATACTCTTAATCTGCTCTTTTTAAAGATCTAAGATAGTAAGCTGTACGTCAGCTTCAGTATAGAGTCTCTGGGTTTGGTGTTGTTGAGGCATTACGTGTTGTCGCTGCGCAAGCGTTTTGGTGGGGAGAGTGCGCCGCTCGCTTGGGTGCGCCGCTCGCTTGTGAAGCACGTTAGATAGAGCGAAATTGTAGCTTTAAAATAAGCAAAAAATTATTATTGTAGGCCTACTGCAACGCAATTTAGAGAGCGTTAAAGGTTTGTTTGTTAAAGGTTTGTGTTTTAAAGTTGCGACAGCACACCATAGCAGCTGCAGCTGCGCCAGCACACAATGTATCAGCTGCAGCTGCAACAGCTCACAACATAGCACCTGCTGGTAAGCACACACACAAACACACACAAGACAGCAGCGCAACAGGAGCTTGCAGAACAGGCAGGCCTAGGTGTAAAATTCTTAGTTTACCTACTATTCTTGAATAATATTCTTATATTTTCTAATGTTTAGGCTGCTAGAGCCCTAGCAAAGAATCTTAACTTAGTGTCTTAGCAAGGAATATTAAGCTTAAAACCTTCTATAACGTGGTTTATCACCAAGCCGCCAGGTATCACTAAACTGCCACCCCTTACTAACTTTTTTAGAGTTACTAACTATTACACAACTATTATACTTAACTATAACACTACACTAATACTTATAATTACTACAATTACTCTTTAGAAGTAGCGCTATTATCTACATCTAATATTTCTGCAGTGCAGGTGCGCAAATTGTGGCTAGTCTTGCCACAACGTCTGCAGTGCCTCTCTTTGCGCACCTTCTTCCTAGACTGTTTAGATGCCTTACTACCACCACTATCCTTCTTAGCTATTATATCCTGTACCTTACTAACTATAAGAGCCTCCTCTATCTAGATATACTTTCTTTTACAACCATGCTGCGCTGTTAGAGCCTTAATAGCCTTCTTTATACTATCTATTTCCCTTCTCTGCAACACGTTAGCATATTCTATCTATGTAACCCCTCTAGCAAGTAAGTTAAGTGATTTTATAATAGGAGACAGGGGCGAATCTCTATGTAATTACATGCGCTTACAGATATACAACGTTTGTGACTTAACCTCCTTTGCGCTAGTTAGTGTTTTAGATTCCTATTAGGTAGTCTCTAGTGGTGGTGGTGTTAGCGTGTGAAGGACCACATTAAGCTTTAATAGCACTTGCTCTAGGTTAAAAGGAACTAGTCCTGCGCCTCTAAAGCCTCTGTAGATATTATCTTTTATAATAGCCTTATAATAGGCTGTCTAGAAGCTAGTAAGGAAGAACTCTTTCTTAATTTATATCTTTAAGTATTATAACTAGGCATTAACCTTAATTAAGTACGCCCTCTTTAAGGGGCTAAAATAGGCTATATTAAGCAGCTGTAATAGGTGCGACAAGTGTAGGGGCATATATAAGGTAATAATCTTGTGTTCTGCATAGTATTCCTTAAACTCTGCAGAGTTATAGCTCTTATAGCTATTAATAATAAGTAGATAGTAGGCGCTAATAGTATACTCTTTTATAGACATGTTAAAGTACTTTAACTACTCTAGACTAAGCTTATTTATTATCTAGCTATTCTTACTAGTTATAATTACCTAATTATAATGTAGATTAGGGTACTAGGTTATAATTAGGACCTTACCTTAGAAGATAATAAAGGTTAGGATAGCCTAGCTAGCAGCACAGACACTAATAATAATTATAACCTACTCCTAATTACTAGGCTAGATATTCTTAGGGTTAGATTACTTCTCTAAGCCTGTAAACACTATCTTAGACCTAATTATGCCTATTATAAACCTAGTCTTATTAAAGTTGTAGGTATCTCTATCTAGGATTCTATACTTCTCCCTTACATTCCTAACTAGCTTAAACTAGGGTGTTATAACGCGTGTATCTTTATTTAGGGCTTGTTAATAATTGTATAGTTAGCTATATTAAAGCTTAATTTATTAGGTATATATGTTAAACCTGTTTACCTAGAGCTTGCTAACAGGTCCTTCACTACGTGTAGTAAGCATATTATTAGCTATATCTTGCACTATAGTCTTTGTTGCGCCTATTCCTTGCCTGTCTAGCTTAAGTATACAGTTAACTATTACCTCCTCTTCTACCTTTATTAGCTTCTTTAAATTAGCCTTATAATTACGTTATGCAAGCCCTCCTGCGCGTTAGTCTCTTAATATTAATTAGGGAACACTAAAGGCCTTAGACATATAATTTATACTATTAGGCACAGTAGCTTTTGTAGCTTAGATAGTAAGGTATAGTATACCTTTATTATAAGGTAATTGCGCGTTGTGCTGTAATAGCATTGTAATAATTATTGTAACAGTTACAAAATTGGCAAGGGGTGGCGGTTTGGTGATACCTGGCGGCTCGGTGATAAAACCACGTTACTTAATAACTATTCTATTAATAGGCCTATAATATTAATTAATAGCTTATTTTAAAGAGGAGACTTAGTAGTATATTAATATAATAAAAGTATAGTTTATTAAGCAGAGCTACTATTAAAGCAGGATTAGGAGTTATTGTAGCTCTTGCAGCTGTTAGGACTGTTAGAGCTGTTAGCTTGAAATTGGCTAGACATTAAATGCACATTAAATAACTATTGTAGGCCTACAAGTCCTACTGTTGCCCACAGTACAATGCCACAATTTCCTGATTTCAACAATGGAAAAACTTTTCCCGATGTAGCGAGCATACCCATCCTATGTAGGCTCAATAACTCAGTTAATAGTAGGCTAAACTATGTAATTTTTTAAATAAAAAGCGCAGAACTAGGCGCATCTACCGAAATATACATGACATAAGCGTATCTCTACTAGTTAAGGAGCTAGAAGCAAAAACAAAACAAAAGCCTACCCTACCCATCCGCCATCCTATTAGGGACATTTAGCAATACGTTTAACAGCAGCTCTCTAACAATAAGAAGTTAGTAAAATAGAATAAGGACGCTCCTATTAGGCAAGAGATTAAATATGCACTAATGCAAGGAGCTTGCAGGATGTATGCATGTTTTCTAAGATTCTACAGGGCTAAAGCTAACAATTATGTAGGTTCTAATAGGCTGTGTGTTAGCTCAATACGCTAACAAAGTGTTGTAATTAAGTAATGCTGCGCAAAGCTCTTGCTACTTTACTACAAACCCTAGACTAGACATACAACCACATTCTCTGCGCAATAAGCAACAAATATTTTAAGTATTGTCACGGAGCTTGTGGGACTATACTCAGGTGATCGATAGTATTTAATAAGTGGCTATCTATCCTATCACGAAAGTAAGGTTTATATACATAGGAAATATGTGTGGATCACGTGATCCTAGATAAGCGAGCAGCTGGCTGATTATTGGGCAGCTCGTTAACGAAGAACGGATGAAACGAGCTTCTGGTTAGACCCGGAGGTGCTCGTCCTGGTTTATCCGGGCCGGCAAGCTCCATACCCTCAATTGAGGTGCTCGATTGTGTGACAAGTATGTAATGTATATCCTAAAGTGGCTAATGTTCTCTGCGCGCCTGCTGTTAATAGAGGAGGTTGCAGAAGCTGTCGCTATTAAGGTGGCGCGCGACCTAGTCTTTGACCGCAATAAAGTGCTCAAAGATCTGCTAGAAGCAATGAACATCTGATCTAGTCTAGTCACAGTTACAACAAACAGGCCAGACAGAAAGGAGAGGCCTGCCTAGCAAATTATTGCTCTAGCACACTATTCTGTATAGGAGTATCTTGTGTTAGAGTGGATCAAGCAAGGACAGGCGAAGTAGTTTAGTATGCAAGATTTTAAAAGCCACAACACAACAGTAAAGGGCTCTTTAATGTACCTGCTCTAGTTCTAGTGACTATTGTTAACAGAGGTTCTTAACGCTTCAGCACTTGTAAGGTACGCAGCTAAGCTCTACAACAGCTATCTTTAAAAGACACAAGACTAAATAGAAGGAAGTTAACTTGTAATAATTTTAGTGTTAGACAACAACCCTGCGTATCTTAACAAGATTAAGTTGAAAAATCTAGACACTCCTGGCAAGGACTAAATCTAAGAGAAGGTCTAGAAAGTGTAGCTACGCTGATGTACTACGCAGCACTATACAGCTTAAATATGACCACTAGACTGCTGCTCGACAAAGGCGCCGAGGTCAACGCGCAGGGTGGAGGCTACGGCAACGCACTGCAGGCAGCTTCATCTAGAGGTGGTCGGACCGAGCACATTGACAGTTCATCTCTCAGCTGAGAAACAAGACGATCTGGATGTCTAGGTGATGCTGCGCAAAGCGGACGCAAACGGCGTTATGCTCCAGAGCATCAACCAGCCTCTGTCTGATCTCGGTGTCGATAATGTAGAGCAAGTGCCGTCCGTAGCTATACTCAAGTACCTCGGACCCGAGGGCATGCTGCGTGCATCGAAGCGGGCATTTGACGCAGAGCTTTCATCGGACTGGTGGCGCACACTGTCCCATGAGATTGGCGAGGAAGTGCCGAGGGGTAGTGTTGTGAAGCTTCAGATTGATCTGTGGCCTACTGGGATGATCTTTGATAAGGGTAAGAAGTTGATGCTGAAGATCAGCGGGCATGATATGCGGCTTGCTGATTTTGAGGTGCTGCAAGGGTTGTTTCAGGCCGCTAATGAAGGGAACCATTATGTTCATTTGGGAGGTGGGAGGGAGAGTTATTTGGATGTCCATATCCTGTAGACTACTGTGCCTTGGCAGCTGGGAGCAAGTGCTCTGCGAGATATAAGAAGCGAAATAAAGTTGAAGGATTTAAATAGGTTGGTTAGAACAAGTATAGAAATATGTCAAGGTGCGCAGCTCGCCCCTCCGCGCAGCTCGCTCTACACATACGTTAATAGATACCCCACTCGACATTCACCTTCGTGTTGACTGTCGTTCCAGAGCACTCAAAAACGCCCTTTGCACCAATCCGATCATTACTGGCAAAACGCTTGATGGATTCATTGATGACATCGATGACATCTTGGCCTCCCACCCTGAACTGCACCGCGCCGCCAGTGCCGCCAGTGCGCTTGATGCCGAACGCGCACGAGCCGAACTTGAGGATCTCGCGTTGACCCGTGATGCCGTGCGTCCAATCGGTCGAGGCGTCCTCCTCGATGTTCCGGATGATCTGCTTGCAGTCGTCGACGAGGGGCGACGGGTCGCTGCCTTGGTTCTCAAACGACGAGTCGCCGCAGTGATCCTTGCCGGGGAAGATGTCGCAGGGGTAGTGGTCTGACCCGCCTTTGGAGCCCGTGTGCCAGGCCTGCCACGCGCGGCTGGGGCTGCACACGGGCAGCTGGATGAGGCCCGGTGTCGAGGAGTCGAGGCCGAGCAGCTTCTCGCGGACGTTCTTCTCGTCGGCCATTTCGGTGATGTTGATGATCTTGTTCTCCCTGCCATTGTAGCCGTACGTGGCCAGGGCGCCCTTGATGATGTCGTCCCTTGTCAGCTTGCCAAAGTCGTCGTCCGTGAGAGAGCCGATGCCCTTGGGCGCGGAGAACTTTTGGTTCCGACAGACGGTCTGGCAGGGGCCCATATCGGTGGCTCTCTCGCACTCGCACTCATTGGCGTCACCCTCGGGCGCAACTAAGTAGTACATTCTGTCATTGACACAGGCCGAAGTGGCGTTGGCGGTGTCGTCGTCGACGTACTTGCTCGCCGGGTTGCCGCTGCAGCCTTCTCCCGAATCGAGAATAAACGCGTACTGCTCGGACCGGCGCCACAGGCCGGGGATGGCGTAGGCAAAGAATGTCTTGCGGGCCGTCGCCTCGATGTCTATCGCCCCATTATTACTCTCCGTATCATCGGGGTCTGCACCAGGCAGCATTCTACCGTCTTTGATGATGGAGGTCAGAGCGTCGAGCGAGGCACGCTCGCCGTTAAAGAGTTTCCTGAGGGACAGGGTGGTGCTGTTCATCCAGCCAAATACAGCCTGTGAGGCGTAGTCGGAAAAGTCCTTTTGCTCAGTTGGGGACCATTTGTCTGCCGTGGGAGCCTGAAGCAGATCCTTAGCTAGCGTTGTGCCCTGGCCTATCATGTTCAGCGCCGTATCTTTGGTGTTGTCGAATAGGGTGCTGCCTTCTTTGGCAAAGGCGGGAAGATTCTTTAAGACGCCGTTGAAGAAGGGCGCTGCGCCGCCAAGAGCCCCGATGGTCAGGAAATCGATCATGACGTTCAACCACTGGTTGGTTTCAGGGTCAGGAATCGGCGCGAAGACATTTTCCATTCGTCTGATGGTAGTCTGGACGCCTCCTCTCATGTCGCTGAGACCATCGTAGTAGGTGTGGAACATACGATGGACCTGGATGAGGGACTGCCAGATAACGTAGGCCGCCGGTCCAGAATCGGGGCCGTTGGCGCCATCTGGGCATTCCCATCGCGAATCGCAGTTATCAGCAGTACCTCCAAGAAACTGGCAGCCCATATTGCCGCCAGCGAGGAGAGTCTGCTCCACCGATTTCATGAAGGAGAGGCGGCCCTTATCAGTTCCGGTCCACTTGACGATAATCTCGTTCCATGCAGAAGCGGCGTCGAGCTCCTTCCAACGTTTATCGGGATCGTAATTGTACTGTTTCTTGACATATTCGGACTCACAAGAGCCCTCTCGCCACTTGCCAATAGTAGTACTGTCCTTCTTGGGCTCACCGCCCGCGCTCGCAATAGAGATGAAGGAGTCCCAGTCCTTAGCTGGCTTAGGAGGATCGTTAAACTCTTGCAAATCGCTGGCCCAGTCTGTCGTGCCAGCCATTCCAAGGCTGGCGTACAGCTTCGTGCGGACGGCCTTTGTGCTCTCGCTCATGTAGCCGACCCATTGGTTGTTGTCGTAGACGAGGATGTCACTGTTGCTGCTCGTGTCCAGAAACTGCTTCGTGACGCGGCTGTTCTGACGCTTGCCGTTGGCACTGCCTCGGATAATCTCGTTGATCTCGGCGTCGGCGATGTAGCCTCCAGTGTCGGTACACCTACCGGGCGTGGCGTACGAGGTGAGCCTGTCGCCAGTAAATTTGCAGTTGGGGCCCCAACAGCCCTCTTCGGCCATTTGGAACGAGCGCCCATAGCTGGTGACACCGACAACAATCTTGTTGCCAGGAACGCCAGCCTTAGTAATCATAGCGAGCGATTGTCGGGTCTCAGTAAGATTGACTTGGCTCCGAAGACAGTTGCCAGATTCACAGTACTCCTGAGAGTACTCATTGTGCGCATCCCACTGGCCGTGAAGATCGTAGGTCATGTAAACGATATAGTCAACTACCTTGCTAATCTTTTCAATCGGAAACTGTTTCAGGTACCAGTACGATGCAGGGGCGGCGATGGCTACTGTCTTGCCGGGAAGCAGATTTTTGAGGACGGCAAGAAAAGCGAGATAGTTAGGCCCATCTGCCTCCGTACCGGGGTCAGACAAATTAGGAAGATCTGGTGCACCAGGGTACTCCCAGTCGATGTCCACACCATCAAGCTCGTGCTTGTTGATAAAGTCAGCAATACTCTTCGCGGCCTTTACACGATAAGCAGGCGTGACAGCCTCGCGGAAGATCCGGTACGTAGCATCGTCGTTGGAGAAAGCCCAGCCACCGAAGGAAAGAATCCTTTTAGGTCCTTGGATTCGTGTGAACTCTTGAAACTCGTACGTGGCGAGCGGGTCGCCGACTTCGACCTCAAAGTTTGGAGCTGGGGTGAGGGTGCCGAAACCAAAGTGAAGGTGAGTGTACTTCGACGCGTCAATCTGGAGAGCGTCCTGGTAGAGGCACTTACGGCCCAGACCATAGCCCTGGAAGTAGACAAGCTTAATGCCACCGTTTCCAGTTCCCTTGACAATATCAACACCGCAGTTGGAGATACAGCCATATGTGCCGTTCTTGGCAGTGCCAGGAGGGCCGGTATTAGTGTCAATACAAAAGTCCCTGTTAACTCCGCACTGACCCCAGACGTTGCAGCATGCATTGAGGGGACACGGGTTCATGTCAGCAATGTCGGAGCCATCGGTGGGAGGCTTAGATCCCGGTTTCTGAGGGCCGCACTTGGCGTTCTCGATAGCGTTGGGGAAGGGGGGATCTCCCTCACTGAGACACAAAACGACCTTTGAGAAGAGAGGTTCGCAACCTGAGAATCCCCATGTATTTTTGTTGAACCCCTCGAGCTCCTTTCGGGTCAGACCGTACTCGGCGGCGAGGTTGTCACAGTTGTCGTTGTCCTGAACAGTATACGAAAAGCATTTGCCGTTGACTGGCTTGGGCCGCCTGTCGGGGAGGGTACCGCTGGAGCAGCAAACCCACATCTTGGGCTTGACATCGTTACACTTGAGATCTGAATTGTACTTTGTGAAGTCGTTGGCCGAGATTCCACACATGGCCGCCAGCTCCGGGCAGCCGGTACCAAACTGGGCCTGGATCGACCTGCACTCGGCACGCTCCTGAAGGATGTTTGCATCTCCATGAAGAGGGACATGGGAGTGGGCATGGGAGTGGGCTCTTGCAGATCTTGCCTTCGTGGTAGAGTTGCTTCCCGTGGTAGAGTTGGCCAAGCGGCCATCGATCACGGGAGCGGTATAGGTGACTGTGCCAGGAAAGTCTCGCGACTCGCTGAAAGACAGGCACTTGGCATCAGCCCATGATCGGATCGCGTTCTGGATAGGAGCGAAGGTGGCATTGCTAGTGACGACGACGCCGAAGATGTGAGTGCTGATAGATTTGTCATCGCACAGCTGCATGGCCAAGCTAGGCGAGGTGAGATTGAGTTTATCAAAGTTGTCCTCAAACGTTCGCAGGGCAGACTCGCCGAAGCTCTGGCGCAGTAGGCCCTGGCCGATGTAGACGCCAATGCTGGCTTGGCCAGCGCGTCCGTAGAGGATGAAAGGTCTGTCCGTGGTGTCGGCATGGCCCTTGTCGATATATTCTCGCATTTGCTTAGCAAGAGCAGTGATTCCGGCCACAGCGAGGCCAAATCCCTCTTCGAACGAGCCGAGCTCAAACTTGACTTGGGTAGGCCCGGCCAATTCAGCACTCGAGGAGATCCTGGCCGTGGCCGGTGTGGCCTCCATGTTGTCAAAGTCTGAGCCAAAGGATGTGCAGGCGGCGATGCGATGGCTGGAACCTCTATCGTCGACAGAGTCGTACAGGTTGAAGCCATAGAATACGGTCTCTTTGCACCTCTTAATGAGGTTGAAATTGGGATAGACCGACCACTTGTCGGTATCAGGGCCAGCATCTGAGCATCGGCCGGGGCAAAAGTCCTGAGTCTGGACCAAGCCTGGCAGGACGGTCACCACCGCGGCGAGCGCCACCGTAAGCCGTGGTAGTATCACCATGATGCTATTAAAAAAACGCTGAACGGGACGTTAGCAAATACGAATTGTAAAGAGGTGAGGAGAGGGTAAAGCCATACCTGAATGTATCAATCGGAAAGACACCAGATAGCTGATCAGCGACCGATCTTCGCTTGCTGCTACTGGTGGACTACGCCTGATCTTTATGGAGCGCAACAGACGCCATTTACCAACCTTGGTCACTGGCTGTCTTTCCTTCATGACGGGATCCCATAGCCCCATGTGCCCGTGTGCTAGCCGTGGCAACTGCACTGCCAAGACGTACAGGATCTGCCAAGAACTTCAAGGCTGACATGATATCCCTAGTCAGGGGTATCTGATGTTATTTTCTAGTTTTTCAGTGCAGAGGTGTGGCGAAGAAATAAATAGATTTCTTGGCGTAGGATTTACATCTGTCGCAGCAGACATCATGCCTATTAACCAGCCAACTCAGTGATGCTAATGTATGTACATTTTGCCTCCTTTTTGGCTGCGACAACATCTCTACATCTAATTAGCTGTACCGTGGCCGTCCGAGTGGTGGGGTCGCTTTATTGTCATACGGCTCGCATAATGAGTCCTGGTTCGCAGGATTCAATCGTGAAGATGCCTCGACTGTGAAGAAGCAACTTCATAGAGCATCAAGGTCCTCGAAAAAGACGGTAGCATTTTGCCAAGAAGCAGCATCGCGTGCAGGCGAAGATTCTAGAACTTGACGAGAAAGACACATGGACAAATGTAAGCTAAATTAGTCGATCGAATGATAAAAAGACTGCAGTTCAAAGGATGTGTAAAATCGGTTTAGCCAGGTACAAGATTTAGCCAGGTACAAGATATCAAAACCCCTGCCTGCATCTCTTTACCCCTCACAAATTAGCTAGCCTTATGCAGGGGAATCAAGAGATGGCGCCGTGCTGTACGTAAAGAATGTAATGCAATGGGGCTTGTTACTTTGCCAAGACGAAAAGACGTGGATCGACGCATATGGGCCCAATCAAGCGAGGAAAAGTGCAGCACCAAAAGCCGCGGCGAGAGTAGAAACTCCTGCAACAGCAAATCGGGGATTGGCGAGACCGCTCTTTGGACACTCGCTCGGCTGGTTGAAGCCCCTGCACATCTTTTCGAGGTCGACAGCTGCCATACTCTCGACTGTAGCCTTGTCAATCTTGACTTTGCAGGGGTTCGAGATTGGTGTGGGGGACGAAGAGCCAAGAACCGCACAGGTCTCATGTGTCAAGAGTCCGGTCGCAGCCTCGAGTGTCTTGTCAGTCACGTCGATGCCCACTCCCCTGTTCGGGCAGTCCGCGCTATTGCCGTTGTTGGTGGCGGCCACGAGGTCCACCTTTTGGCCACTCGCTCTGATCTCGAAGTCGACCAAGAAGTTATCTGTGCTGTTGCGCGCCAGGATGACCTCTTGGTGGGTCTGGTTGCACGACGTCCAGTGCAAATTCCAGAGGACGCGAAGCTTGCTCTCGCCTCCAAGCTTGAGAGGGCTCCACAAAAGATAGGGGTCGTGCTCTGAGGCGCTGGTCCAGTCGAACTCGCGGATGCTGTCAACGAGGAGTTCGATATCTCCGGTCATGTTGAGGACCTGGTACCAGATGGAGAGCTTGAGATGCTCAGCCAGCTTGGAGTTCTGAGCGGCGAATACAATGGGGAAGTCATCTGAGAGCGAATACGTGGCGTTGGTACGGGGGAAAACCAGACCGATATCCAGGACACCGGCGGCGCTGGCGACGGCAGAGAGGTAGACAGAGGCACCTACGAGTGCCCATATGGACTGGGAAGCCAGGCGCATGGCAGAAAGCGGACCAGGATGTTGTTTGCGTTTGTGAATTGGCCTTGCTGACAAGAGAATCAATGACCGTCTGACTGCTGTTTGCTGCTTCTGCTACTGCTGCTGCTGCTGCTGCTGCTGCTGTTGCTGCGGTCCTTTTGGGGATGACCTTGCTAGGACGGAATCGGTGACAACAGGTGTGTAAGCGTGAGTTGAAATCACAAGACTTGGTGTCTCCAGGGCGGACTACCTGCCGCTTGGCGCGTCGTGCCGAGAGCCGCTCACCCGCTGAGCTGTTGTGCCAAGAGCCGACCCTTGCAGGAATCTTGCAGGAGGCAGATGCAGCCTAGATTACTGTGTAGAAATGATCTCCCAATCAGGTTAACGCCCGCAGCCCCCTGTTCCACTCGTGTAACCTCCGCCGGGTTGCTTACTATGTGTTACAATCATTTTACCTAGTGCTAGCTCCCGCACTTTTTAGCCAACAGCATAGCTGCGTGGAGCCTGAGAGTGGGGATACAGCGGAGCAGGCAGCTTGTCTCTCACTGAAAGATGCGGCGACGCTAGCACTAGGTAAAATGAGTGAAAGACGATAACACGGTTAAAGTAAACTGCAATAAGAGACGCCGCCGCCAAGCCTGCAAAATAGCAGACTATCGACCGGCTTCATTCCTCACTGTCAGCCAGATGGATCTGGTGGTGTATTCGCAGTTACACTATTCTTATCGCGCAGTTTAGGCGTGGCCTTGGCAGTCGGCCTGGCTTGGAAAATGGATTGATACCATGTTCACCTCGTGGTATTGAGCCTTGGCGATATCATCGTGAGAATTCTGACTTGGATGCTCTGCTCTGCTGCGGCACAGGATTCGGCCCCCAGGGCATGAGGGAAAAGCGCGCGAGGCTGCCATATAAGATGGCCTTCTGGCGATCATCATACTGTTCTGCAGGACATCATCTCCCCCAAACCAGTCACTCTTTTAACCTTGGTTCCTGCTCCACTCCTTTTGGTCTCTTTCTAAAATGCACGCAGCACGTATTCATCTTGTCCTACTCGGCCTTCTCCCAAGCCTGGGCCTGAACCTTGTTTCGGCCAGCAGTTTGAGATCCGTCATCGCCCGCGATGTCACTTGTTACTTTGACATCCAGGCAGAGGCCGGTGAGACCTGCGATAACATGTCCGCCTCCTGGGGCATTTCGGTCCAGGAGTTCACCAAGCTCAACCCAGGCGTGACCTGTCCCAACCTTCAGGCCGGTAAGTCGTACTGCGTCGTCGGCGAGTACACGGACGACGGCGGCCAGACTACTCCCCCTCCTTCGCCTACGCCTATACCTACGATCACGTCCACCAAACCAACAACGCCTCCTACCACTCCACCCACCACCATGCGGACTTCTACCATCTCCAGCACGGCCCCCAACCCCAGTAACTCCCCCGCCATGCCTGGTATCGTAGAAAACTGTGACCGTTTCTACATGATCCAGTCCGGCGACGGTTGTGATTCCATCGCCCAGAAGAACGACATCACCCCTGCTCAGTTCAAGTCCTGGAACACCGAGATCAACGCCTCCTGCTCCAACCTTTGGCTTGATTACTATGTCTGTGTCCACGTTCCGGGCGCTACTACCCCGCCTACCACCACCACCACCGGTCCCTCTCCCAGCAACTCTCCCCTCATGCCTGGTGTCGTAGGAAACTGTAATCGCTTCTACAAGATTCAGTCTGGTGATGGTTGCGATTCTATTGCCCAGAAGAACGGCATCACCCCTGCCCAGCTGAAGTCCTGGAACACCGAGATCGACGCTTCCTGCTCCAACCTCTGGCTTGACTACTACATCTGCACTGGTGTCCCTGGAGCCGCGACCACCACCACCTCTCCACCCTCGCCCAGCAATTCCCCTGCCCTGCCCGGCATCGTGTCTGACTGCAACAAGTGGCACAAGATCAAATCAGGCGATACCTGTGACAATATTGCCGCCAAGAACACCATCACTGTCGCTCAATTCCGTAGCTTCAACACCCAGATTAACTCCAGTACGTACCCACAGCACTCTCCTCGTCTCTCACTCACTCAATCACTCACTCACTGTCGCAGGCTGCAACAACCTCTGGATCGACTACTTTGCTTGCGTTGGAACCCCCACCGCCGCCACGCCCATGCCTGGCATAGCCTCTGGCTGCACCCGCTACTACCAGATTATCTCCGGCGACTCGTGTGATGCGATCGCCTCCAAGGCCGGCATCACCGTCGCCAACTTCCGCAAGTGGAACACGTCTATCAACGCTGGCTGCACAAACCTGTGGCTCGACGCTCTGGTCTGCACCGAGGCGTAGTCGGAGCCCTCTCTTCTAGTTGTAAAGAAAAAACAGGAAGGTAAATCTGTAATGTTAAATTAGTAATTTGGGAGTGAGAATCATTTATCAGATCTATTAAGTTAGCTGTTACAGGCTCTGCATCACTCATAGTTCTGACGGCCGTAGACTGCCTTGGGCTGATACTTGACCGTCATCTTGTAGGCACTGTGGAACATGAGGGTGTTCATGCCCGGCTCAATTCTCAATCCAATGCGCCCTGCTTCCCTCAAAGTGCTATCAAGAGTTTTTCGAACGTCTCCGTATACGATTTAGCCGGATCAGTTTCCTGTGCGCGAGGTACATATCGATCCTGAATCATCAGCAATCCAAGTAAGAAACCGTAGGAGGCTTTTTGTAACGGTTGAGAGGAGAAGCAGATCACGTGATGTTGGCGATGGTCTGGTGCTACTTCCTCATGTTGTTGAGCACCTCTTACCTAGCTGCATCACAAACACGTCATCAAAACAGACCCCGCAGCGAGTCTTGGAGAGAAAAGATACAAGCAGGACAACAACACAGAAGAACACAATACACTCGTTATATACATTTGCCCTTGATACCGCAACAAATACACTTGTTGATCACAGTCTCCGACCGACACTGCTCACGCAGTTACATGGTAGCAACTTATCATGGCCCTTAGAGTAACCCTCTGAGGGTCAGGTGGAGGAGTTGCATCTTCTGACCAAACGTCTACAATAATTAGGTGATCGCAGACGCGAAAAGACTCTCCAGGATGCTCTCTACGTTTGCATGATTTGTGGTTGGGATCTAAAGACCAATTATTGGGAAGAAAGGTGCGGTCTAAATGTCCTGTCTACACTGCACAAGCTTACTTTGAACAGAATGTATCTTGCTTTGCAGGAGTTCGACTTGGCAACTCTATCAAAGTCGCCGGAATGTATCTCATATACCATTCCTGTATCCACTCGACAAAGAAACTGTCGCACGGTTGGGTGTGGTGCTGCAGGTATGGGATATTAAGAAATGTGTGTGTGATGGATGTTGTATTGTTCTGGCATCATAGCGCAGCT
>NW_022984854.1:0-1992 GCF_010094145.1 Didymella exigua CBS 183.55
ACCCTAACCCTAACCCTAACCCTAACCCTAACCCTAACCCTAACCCTAACCCTAACCCTAACCCTAACCCTAACCCTCTTCTCCTTAACCACCCTCTTCTCCTCAACCACCCCCTTCTCTTCAACCACCCTCTTCTCCTTAACCACCTCCTTCTCCTCAACCACCCTCTTCTCCTTAACCACCTCCTTCTCCTCAACCACCCCCTTCTCCTCAACCACCCTCTTCTCCTCAACCACCCCCTTCTCCTTAACCACCCTCTTCTTTACTCTTTCTACTACTACTTCCTTTTTACTAACCTCTTTTACCATTACTTTATAACACCTTACCTCTTCTTATAATACTTCTAAACTTCTCTTTCTTCTATTCTTCTACTTTTACTAAAAACCCTAATACTTACTCTTATAATCTCCTAAACTCTTATACTAAAATATTTATACTTCCTCTTCCTTATCTCTACTTTCTTACCTCTTCTAACCTTTACTCTCTACTTCTCTTACTCTTAAACTCTTCTTTACTCCTACTTTCTCTCTCTTTCTCTTACCTCTACTTACACCTACTTCTACTTTTACTCTCTTCTCTACTCTTCTCTTACTCTAAAACTCTACTACTTACTTTTACTTATACTCTTACCTCTACCTCTTCCCTTTCTATACTCTTCTCTACTTTTACTCTACCCTCTCTTCTTATACTTAAATCTTAACCCTTACCTTTATACCTTTTATCTCTTACTCTCTTTCTCTCTTACTCTAGTATTTTCTTTTTTCTACCTTAACACTAACCTACCTGCTATTATCTTATAGCTAAATATCTATTCTTTCTTCTTTTTCTACTTATCTACACTATTTTTATTACTATTTATTAATTTTAACTTTACTAACTCTTATATAATGTGTATATATAAGTTAGTTAAGCATCTCTAAGATATG
This sequence comes from Didymella exigua CBS 183.55, assembly GCF_010094145.1. Lineage (NCBI taxonomy): Eukaryota > Fungi > Ascomycota > Dothideomycetes > Pleosporales > Didymellaceae > Didymella > Didymella exigua. Next base: position 927 of record NW_022984854.1, read on the forward strand.
TAACCTTAATTTAGCATTAACACTAACACTACTCTATCTCTACTACCTGCCTACTGTTATACTGCTGTATAAACAATACTACTCTAATTACTACCACTATTGCATTGCTAAAAAACTCCCCCCACACTTGCTCCCTATGCTGCTTCCCTAGCCACGCTTTGTACTCCTTCCAGTCCCCTCTAAGCTCTCCACTGTACCTGCACTGCTCTTAAATAATCTAAACGCCTTAATCTAGCTCTGCTGCTGTGCTTGCTAACAGCACCACCACATTCAGCCATTAACATTAGTTCTGCACGTCCTCCTGCGTCGCGCAGTACTTCTAACTAACCTAGCACTATTAGCAGCTGTGACTGCTACCTTATTTGTAAATCTCTTATTAAAATGCGTCCAGCTCTATGCCTGTCACGCCTGGGTGCGTAGTGCACTGCATTGTCTTGTGCTGCTGCCACTTAGTTGTGCCAGCGTTGTCCAGCATGTAGCACGCCACGCACCCGTTGCGCAGCTCATCTATCAGTTCCTCTACCTGCTGCCACTCCGTGCTTGCCTCCTGCTGTGCGTTGTGCCAACTGCGCGTCCCCTCTCTGCACTAGTTGCACCTAGCTGTCTCTATATTGTTGCACTCCACCTGCTTGCTGTCTAAGTAGCTGCTTATCAGCCCTTATTAACACCTGCTGCTAATTAGAAACATGCCTATTGCCTGCACGTCTAAGTTGTTGCTCTTCTGCTTCATTATCCGCTCAACCTCGCCCTGCTCCACCAGTACCACTGCATCCACCCTCTCGCCACCTCGCCCGCCTCGACCGCTCTCCTGCGCGAAGTCGATCATGCTCCACAGCATCCCCACGTGTAGTATGTACACGATCCCTGGGAAGTCAACCCCTGTGCCCCAGCGCTGACGTAGCCACGATCAGCCCTCCGTCCATCAGCCACTGCTTCAGCCGCTCCGCTCGCTCCATGTCGGCAGCGTGATAGCACGCGCACCCAAGCGCCTTAGCCAGCTCTTCGCACTGCAACTTGCTGCGGCAGTACACCACGCCCTTCTCTCCCCTGTTGAGCAGTAGCTGCT
>NW_022984854.1:3027-5447 GCF_010094145.1 Didymella exigua CBS 183.55
ACAACTCGACTGATGCTGACAGCTGCGTGCCGGTAGTCGAGCGTGTGCAGCGGCACTCCCAGCCTCTTGCCAGTCTCTCGCCTCAGCGCTCGCGTCAGTCGATCAGTCCCCCACAGGCCCTGCTCGTCCGCCCACACGTAGTCGCTGAAGCTGCCACCGAGCACCTGCACGGTGAGATACTCACGGAACGGCTGCAAGTACGCCAAGTACAGCACCATCACCTGCCCTAGCCGCGGCGGCAAGAAGCGCGGCACCACCTTCGGCTTGTCCCACTGCGACTGCGACTTGTAATAGCGGACAACTGTCATCACCTGTCTGTCTATGACGAAGATGTTGCAGTCCTGCAGCAGCCTATTGTAGTGCCACATTATTGTGATCTCTGACCCTCTGCCTGGCTGTCCAGACGTCGTGTGCACGCAGACTATTAGCAGCATCAAGAAGCAGTCCACGCAACGCAAGTATCGCTTAACATGCTTCACGTTCCACTGCCCTTCGCTTAACTGCAGTCTGCAGCCCTGCTTAGTCTGCTTAGCCTACGTCAGCATCCACTCTAGCTTGTCCTAAAGACTATTGTCACAGTGCTGCACAAAAGACACGCCCTGCTGTTTAAACGTGACGTTGTTAACAAGTATGTCTAGCTTAACAGCAAACTACTCTTCTGCCCTTGTTACCTAGAACAGTTCCTCCTACAGCATCTGCTCTGCTTCAGACACCATGTCCTGCGCTATCTTGCAGAAGCAGCTGATGTAGATCCGCCGGCCATGCAAGTAGAAGATCTTCTTGTCCTTTAACTAGTACGCGTTGCCTAGGTTGCCAGCTGCCAGCGCGACGTACTTGCCGTAAGCCAGCAAGCTGAGCGCCTTGCTCATCGGGCTGTACAAGCCGTCTAACAGATACTTCTCTCTGTGCTCTAAGAAGCGCTCACAATCCTTGTCAGTCTGCTCATCGCGGCACGCGGATGGGAGCAACTTCTCCACGCTAAGCACGCGCATGCAGTAGACTACGCCTGCTAGCATATATAAGTAGTTCTTTGCTGTGCGCAAGCAGTTCGTGTTGCTGTTGATGCCCAGCACAGCAAGAAAGTGAATAAGTCTGCTGCTGAACAGCTTGTCACCTATTGTTGTGAAGAAGAATAATGTGAGCAAGTTTAGCAGCACTTTGAGCTGAGCGTCGCGCTAAGCGCTGCGCTGCGCTTCGTCATCAGCGTCAGCATCGCGGTCCAACATCTCCCACAGTGTTACTATGAGCTCCTTCTGCTTAACTGTCCAGCAGAACAGCTCTCGCGCGTCTTTTATCAAGTCCTTCTCTCTTCAGCTGCTGCTTAGGACGTTTGCCAGTTAGCTGCTGTTAGCATCAGAGAAGTTGTTGTCATTGTTCTCTTCCTCTTCTTCCTCTTCCTCTTCCTCTCCTTCTAAGCCATCCTTGTCGCCCTCATCATCTTTGTCGCTGCCCTTGTTGCCGCCTTCCTGCGCTGCCATCCTTGCCTCTGCGTCAGCCACAAAGCGCAGAGCGTAGCAGACAAATTTGACCATGTAGCTAGCGTAGCGGGCCTAACTCTCCAGGTTCTGTAATTAAGCTATAGGCCGCTAATTAATCTCCTGTCGCTTTGCGCTCCTCAGCCACTGCCTTGTCTCTCGCGCAAGCGTCGACAGCCCCTTGACGCTTCTCTCCACCAGCAGCTCCGTTAGCTTCGCTGCCCGCTGCAGCTTCTCCTCACCTTAATCAGGCAGCTAGGTCTAATGCGCAAGATGCATCAGATTGCGGTTAGCAAAGTGCTCTAGCCAGCCTGTCTGCTTAAACCAGCCAGTTTTATCTGTCTTTGCGACTTCAGCGTCCATGACCTGCGCCTTCTCTTTGTTTGCGTGTTTTGTTAGCGTCTATTCTGCTAGCTGCTCCCTAACAACATCTGTTGTCTTGTAGGGGTTAGATAGTGCATAATTATTGTCTACTACCTTAATAACAAAGTATTACTAGAGCCTACTAGTTTAGAAGAACATCTGCGCTATAACCTTCTTACAGAGTCTAATGTCTTTACTGCTCTAAGCTATCTAGTGTACGTTGTTGCAGTGCTTCTAGATTCTAATCTTGTTTGCGGTACAGAAGCTGCAGTCGCTAGTGATCCTGCATTGATAGACGTCTAACGGCTCGCCTAGCTGCTCAATCGGCGGCCCCAACGGCGCAGGCAGCTCAACATCTTGCGGTGCGGCGATCTGCCATTGCCGGCAGTGCTCTACAATTGATTTCCTCTCTTCGCTTGCTACGCCGTGCTGGTCGCGCAGATGCACATCGACGTTCTGTATGCCTGTAGCGTGCTCCTTGCAGATTAGCACCTGATAGCGCTGGAGATAGCAGAAGCGCTCTTGCACGTTGTTGATTGTTATCTTGCTTGCGCGCGGTCGCTTGCGGTGCTGCGTTGTAGT
>NW_022984854.1:6357-8692 GCF_010094145.1 Didymella exigua CBS 183.55
CCCCTTTCTTCTTTACCACTGCGCTCCGCTTCTTTGTGACACCTGGAGGGCCCACCGCCCACCCTTTAACTTAACTACTCAAGTTGTTTAGAGCTCTTTAGTTTCTTACTCTTCTTTCTTAATAACCTGTTTTATCAGTGAGCGCCCCACCTCAGTGAGCGCCCCACGAACACCAGCGAGGCGTACGCGCAGCGACATAGCTTAGCACCACAACACAAATTTTGTACTCTTGCAACAGTATAGTATTATTTAGAAGCGTTGCTGTTATTTATATCCTTAATTTCTACCTTGCAGGTGCAAGAGTTGTGCCTAATCTCACCACAACAGCCGCAGCGTCGCCCTGCGCGCACCCTCTTTGCCAGCTCCTTACCCTCCTCACATCTGCCACCCTCCCTTTTAGTAATTAAGTCTAATACCTTGCTAACTGTTAATGTCTCCTCTGCCTGTATGTAGCGTCTCTTGCGACTTTTATACTTTGTTGCTACTTTAGTAGTAGTATTAAGGCGCACTATCTCTGCGTGCATTAACACTATCTTATAAGCTATCTACTACGCGCCTTTTGTTAGCTGCTGCACCTGCTTATTAAGTAAACTTGCTAGAGACCCTTAATAGATTTTTATCCTGTTTTAAACTAGTGTTAATTGCGCCTCTATTTCTTTAGCGTTGCGTGGTGTTTTCGCCTCCTAAGCAGCGTTAACTTGCTGTGGTGGAGTTTGCGTACGCAGCTGTACATCTAGCTTTAATAACACAGCCTGTAGATTATGTAGAGACAATCCAGCGCCTTAAAACCCTGCGCAAGCATTCTCTCTTGTAAACACCTTCTTAAAAGCTACTTTAAAGGCTAGTAAGAAGGTCTGTTTGCTGATGTAGTTAATGCAATTGCGTGCTAAGGCTAAGATCTAATCACTATACGCGCGCTTTAATGGCGAGAAACAGGTGACGTTAAGCGGCTGCAGGAGGTGTGACAAGTGTAGAGGCATATAGAGGGCAATAATCTTCTTCTCCTTGCAGCAATCCTAGAAATCTATTAAGTAATAGCTCTTGTGGCTGTTAATAATTAGCAGCCTATACGCTCCTACAGACCTTGCATGCGTATTAAAGTAATTAAGCCAGGCAAGCGCTAGATTGTTGTTTGTCTAGCCTGTTAGGCTTACTTAAATAACCTAATTGCGTAGGAGGTCCTTAGTAAACTAGTTAGAGATAAGAACCTTGCTAGCAAAGATAAGGAAGGGTAGGATAACACACCCTATTGCGCTAATGCCCTGTATTAACATAGTCTACTTACAATTACTAGGCTAAAGCTTCTTTACTTTCCTAGGTTTCTCTATGCCTGTTATAATAAGTTGTAAAGATATCTTGCCTATTAGGAAGCTAGACTTGTTAAAGTTATATATATTATTGTCTATAATACTATACTTCGCCTTTATATTCTAAACTAGCGTGAACTAGGGCTTAATAATCGCTAGGTCTTCGCAGAGAGCTCGCTGGTAATTGTATAGACGAGTCTAGCGCGTGCACAGCTTAGGTGTACGCTTAATAAACCTGTCAACCTAGCATTTACCAACAGGCTCACCGCCGCAGTCGCGCAGCAGTCTATCAGCCATATCTTGTACGTGTAGCTTTAAGGGCGGTACTCTACGTAGGTTCTCGTCAAGTATACACTGCAGAATTACCTCCTCTTCTAGCTTTGTCAGGCGCTTTAATCTGGGCTCGCAGTTGCGTCTAGAGGGCTTCCTGTCACGTTGTTGTTGTATCGTCCTACAAGGAACACTGTAGACTGCCTCAGCACGTCGCAGGCTCGTAATCTGGTCGCATTTAATGTCAGAGAGGGCAAGCTGCACGTCAGCTTCAGTATAGGGCTTGTGAGGTTGTGGTTGTTGAGACATTACGCGTTGAGTGTCGCGCATGCGCTTTGCTGGTGTTCGTGGGGCGCTCACTGAGGTGGGGCGCTCACTGATAAAACAGGTTATAATCTATTTATTTACCTCTTGCTTTATTTCTCTATTCTTCTTCTCTTATCTTTACTTCTTCTATACTCCTTCTATTTCTCTTCATTAACTCTTCTACCTTTATTATATTTTTATTAATCTCCTTTTTCTAACTTAACCTTGTCTTTTATCTTCTATTTATTAACCCTAATTATGCCCCTACTACCTACCCCTCTACTACTACCTTAATTGCTAATGCCATTGCGTTGCTAAACATCTGCCCCCACATCTCTGACTTGTGCCCCTTTCTAAGCTAGCTAGCGTACGCCTTATCCCCTATCTCTGCAAACCCTAGCTCTCCCATTGCTTGAATCCCCTTGCCTGTCAGCCGCGCTGCAAACGCCAGC
>NW_022984854.1:10759-13319 GCF_010094145.1 Didymella exigua CBS 183.55
GTGGCAAGAAGCGCGGCACAATCTTTGGCTTGTCCTACTGCAACTGCGACTTGTGATAGCAGACAACTATCATTACCTGCCTATCTACAACAAAGATGTTGCAGTCCTGCAGTACGCTGTTGCGGTGTCGAATTGTCGTGATCTCTAACCCCCTCCCTAGCTGCCCTGACGCAACATGCACGCTGCAGAGTAGCACCTCCAAGAAGCGGTCAACCTGCTGTAAGTACTGCCGCACTGCCTTGACGCTCCACTGCCCGTCTGCACGCTTCAAGCGCTGGCCGCCCTCTGTAGTGAGTGCGCGCTTAAGCATCCACTCTAGCCCACCCAGCAGTTAGTTGCCTGGTGCATTGACAAACGACGTGCGTTGTTTTGTAAATGTAACATCATTAACTACCTACTTAAGATTAATAGTTATCTAGTCCTCCTCCTTTCTAATCCAGCACAGCTCCTGCAGCATCTGCTCTGCTTCAGCCAGCAAGTCTTGCGCCATCTTGCAGAAACGGCTAATAGCAATTGGACGACTGTTTAGATAAAACGTCTTTCTGTCCAGAGACCAGTGTGCGTTGCCTGAGTTGCCGGCGTTTAATCCAATGTGCTTGCCGTACGCGAGCATGCTGATCATCTCGCTCATCGGGCTGAACGAGCCATCTGCTAGATACCTCTGCCGCATCTCTACAAAGCAATCGCGGTCCAGCTCAGTTTGCGCGCTGCGCTGTGAGCCTGGGAGCAGCGCCTCAACTGCGACTACCCGCACGCAGTACACCATCCCTGCTAGCATATACGAGTAGTTCTTTGCTGTCCGCAAGCGGTCTGTGCCTGTATCATACCCAAGCACTGCCAGAAACTGAATCAGACCAGTAGACAGCGCTATAGGGTAATATGTTGTAAAGACAAACGAGCTAATTGACGCAAGAAGCGCCTCTGTCTAAGCTGCTCTGTTGTTGCCATCTAGCGCGTCCTATAGCTTAATCCTAAATGACTTCTGCTCGTCTGTCCACGTGAACAGCTCACGTGCATCTTTCACCCTATCTAGCTGCGTTCGATTGCGTGTTGTACGTTGGGGCCGCAGGCTGTCGCTATCAGCTTTACTGCTCTTGCCGTTATCGTCCTCCTCGCTGTCCTCCTCGCTGTCCTCCTCGCTGCCTGATGCTGAGCAGCTTTCTGCATAAGCGGCTGCATTCTGCTGCTCTCCAAAGCGCACAATCCGCTGCTCTTTGTCGGCTAGTACCCGCAGATAGAAGCTGACGAACCTCATCATGTAGCTTGTGTACACTGCCTAACTCTCTGGATTCTGCAAGCGCGCCAACGGTCGCACGTCTAGCTCCTCTCGCTTTGCGCTCCACAGCCAGCGCCTCAACTCTTGCGGGAGCGTAGCTAGTCCTTTTATGCTTCTTTTAATCAGCCCTTCAGTCAGCTAAGCAGCCAGCTTAATATTGCGCTTGCTGTGATCGGGCAGGCAGGCTTAATGCGCTAGATAAGCGAGATTCTAGTCCTTAAAGAACTCTAGCTAGCCTGTGCGCTTAAACTATCCTGTCTTGTTAGTCTTTGCAGCTTCTTCTAGTGTTTACAGCTCTTCCTTAATTTCTTGTTGTGTTAATCTATACTTAGTAAGCTGTGCCTAGACGTGGGTTTCCATCGCAGCGTCTTCAGGATCTCTAGCATCTATAAATCTAACAACAAAGTATTTCTGCAGTCCTCCAGTGCAGAAAAAGCTCTGCACCTTCACAGTCCTATAGAGCAAGCTTTTCTCTCCCACCCACGCTTGCTCATGATTTCGCTTGCAGTGCTTGCGCATCTTATCTTTGTTAATTGTGATCCAGCTGCATGTCTCGCACTGCGCACCATCAAGCAGCTTTCCTAGCTCTTCTATTGGCTGCGCAGGCTCTTCTAGGAGCTCAATCGCGCTTAGAGCGACGGTCTTAAATTAAGTAAAGCACTCAAGTATCTGTCGCTGTAGCGCAGCAGATGCAGCATGATATTTGCGGAGATGCGCATTAAGACTCACAACTGCTGTACAGTGCTGCTTGCAAACAATAACGCCAAAGCCTTTAAGAAAGTAGAAAACGTTATTAGAATTGCTGAGTGTAAGCTACTAGGGCCATCTGTGGGAGTTTGCAGTGTTTTTTTCACTGCTGCCTGAATTGTTTGCTTAGCTGTCCTACACAAGCTCTATCGCGCAGAATGTAAGGAGCTAGCCTCTGCAGGCTATTTGCAAGTATAAATTAAATAGATTTGTTAAGGAGTGGCTGCAGGTAGAGGTCTGCAGACTTTTATGTCCTCTGTGCAGAGGTTACACAATTAGTCAAGATTAGGACCTCCTGACTGGGGGTACAGCTGGGCAGGCACCTCCTCTCAGAGGTTGGCTGAGGCTAGCGAGCGCTGAGGCGCTACCATCAGGCCTAGCCTGTTACACAGAAACCCTAACCCTACTTACTATAACAGCACTAAGTTTTGCTAAATAGACAGACAAAACGCTTAGCGTTGCTGCGCAAAGTATATAGGAATTAAGTTTGTATAAGATATTTTTTAATTTAGGCCTAAAGTAATAGCAGGTTAGTAG
>NW_022984854.1:13784-15829 GCF_010094145.1 Didymella exigua CBS 183.55
AGCTCACGTGCATCTTTCACCCTATCTAGCTGCGTTTGATTGCGTGTTGTACGTCGGGGCCGCGGGCTGTCGCTATCAGCTTTACTGCTCTTGCCGTCATCGTCCTCCTCGCTGTCCTCCTCGCTGTCCTCCTCGCTGTCCTCCTCGCTGCCTGATGCTGAGCAGCTTTCTGCATAAGCGGCTGCATTCTGCTGCTCTCCAAAGCGCACAATCTGCTGCTCTTCGTCGGCTAGTACCCGCAGATAGAAGCTGACGAACCTCATCATGTAGCTTGTGTACACTGCCTAACTCTCTAGATTCTGCAAGCGCGCCAATGGTCGCACGTCTAGCTCCTCTCGCTTTGCGCTCCGCAGCCAGCGCCTTAACTCTTGCGGGAGCGTAGCTAGTCCTTTCACGCTTCTTTTAATCAGCCCTTTAGTCAGCTGAGCAGCCAGCTTAATCTTGCGCTTGCTGTGATTGGGCAGGCAGGCTTAATGCGCTAGATAAGCGAGATTCTAGTCCTTAAAGAACTCTAGCCAGCCTATGCGCTTAAACTATCCTATCTTATTAGTCTTTGCAGCTTCTTCTAGTGTTTGCAGCTCTTCCTTAATTTCTTGTTGTGTTAATCTGTACTCAGCAAGCTGTGCCTAGACGTAGGTTTCCATTGCAGCGTCTTCAGGATCTCTAGCATCTATAAATCTAATAACAAAGTATTTCTGCAGTCCTCTAGTGCAGAAAAAGCTCTGCACCTTCACAGTCCTATAGAGCAAGCTTTTCTCTCCTACCCACGCTTGCTCATGATTTCGCTTGCAGTGCTTGCGCATCTCATCTTTGTTAATTGTGATCCAGCTGCATGTCTCGCACTGCGCACCATCAAGCGGCTTTCCTAGCTCTTCTATTGGCTGCGCGGGCTCTTCTAGGAGCTCAATCGCGCTTAGAGCGACAGTCTTAAATTGAGTGAAGCACTCAAGTATCTGTCGCCGTAGCGCAGCAGATGCAGCATGATATTTGCGGAGATGCGCATCAAGACTCACAACTGCTGTACAGTGCTGCTTGCAAACAATAACGCTAAAGCCTTTAAGAAAGCAGAAAACGTTATTAGAATTGCTAAGTGTGAGCTGCTAGGGCCATCTATAGGAGTTTGCAGTGTTGTTTTTGCTGCTGCCTGAATTGTTTGCTTAGCTGTCCCACACAAGCTCTATCGCGCAGAATGTAAGGAGCTAGCCTCTACAGGCTATTTGCAAGTATAAATTAAATAGATTTGTTAAGGAGTGGCTACAGGCAGAGGTCTGCAGACTTTTATGTCCTCTGTGCAGAGGTTACACAATTAGTCAAGATTAGGACCTCCTAACTGGGGGTACAGCTGGGCAGGCACCTCCTCTCAGAGGTTGGCTGAGGCTAGCGAGCGCTAAGGCGCTACTATCAGGCCTAGCCTGTTACACAGAAACCCTAACCCTACTTACTATAACAGCACTAAGTTTTGCTAAATAGATAGACAAAACGCTTAGCGTTGCTGTGCAAAGTATATAGGAATTAAGTTTGTATAAGATATTTTTTAATTTAGGCCTAAAGTAATAGTAGGTTAGTAGTGTTAGGGTAACGCAGGGGACCACTAAAGCAGATCGCTTAAAAGGGGTTAAACCCTAACACTAAGCCTCTTTTGCCGCGGTTCGGTGTCCTCCCCGCGCCCTTATCTTGGCTAGGCACGGCAGCAGCCGCAAGTTCTTCAACTCTGCCAGCTTCGGCCGCCAGTCGCTCGACGTGAAGATGAGATGACACTTGTCCACCACCACCCACCGCAGCAGCCCTTTGCTGTGCAGCATGTTCGCGTACCCTATGAAGTTGCCGTTGCTTCTTGTGTCACCAGCCATGTCTGCGCTGACCACAACTACGCTCGCCAGATTGCTCTCTCTGTGCTTCCACTTGATGCAGTCAATGCCGCACTTTCGTATGCGGCTCACCAAGTCCTCCATCAGCGCTCGATACGGCACTACCACCACCGTCACCCCAGCGTCCGTCAAGCAAGCCGGCACGCTGAACAGCAAGCTCTTGCCTCCGCCTGTCGG
>NW_022984854.1:16639-39398 GCF_010094145.1 Didymella exigua CBS 183.55
GACAGTCTTAAATTAAGTAAAGCGCTTAAGTATCTGTCGCTGTAGCGCAGCAGATGCAGCATGATATTTGCGGAGATGCGCATCAAGACTTACAACCACTGTACAGTGCTGCTTGCAAATAATAACACTAAAGCCTTTAAGAAAGCAGAAAATGTGTGGTATTTGCGCCTCCTAGGCAACAGTGCCTGGTGCAGGTGGCATTAGCGTACGTAGCTGTACATCAAGCTTCAATAACACAACCTTAGGGTCATGCAGGGCTAGCCCAGCGCCTCAAAACCCTGCGTGAACATTCTCTGGTGTAAACGTCCTCTCAAAAGCTACTTTAAAGGCTGGTAGGAAGGTTTCTTTGTTGATATGGTAGATGCGGCTGCGTGCTGCTGCTGCTGCTGCTGTCGCTGCTGTTGCTGTTCAAGAGCTCCCACAGCCTGGTGGCAGCCAGCTTCTGCTTGCCGTGCCAGGGGAAGAGGCGGCCAATGGCTCCCAGCGTGCTCACCTCCCCCTCTGCCTCAGCTGCCTCGGCCGCCACCGTACGGAGGCAGTAGCAGATGAGCCGGGCCCACAGCTTAGCTGCCCGGTGCTGGCTGCTTGGGTTCTGCATGCAGCTGAAGGGCCGCACGTTGATCTCCTGGGCCTGGGCGCTGCGCAGCCAGCGTAGCGTCTCCAGGGAGAGGGTGCTGAGCCCCTGTACGGCGTCCTCCACCAGCTCCTCCACCAGCTGCACGGCGCGCTGCAGCTGTGGCTCCTCCTTGCCCGGCATCCGGATCGCGTACGCGAGCAGGCGCCAGCTAGGGTAGGCCTGCAGGTGCTCGTCCCACTGCGTGCGCTTGAACCAGCCCGTACGGTCCTTCGCGGAGGCCTCCTCAGCCATGTGCTCCATAGCCTTGCTCTCCTCCCGCTCCAGGGCCTGCCACTCGTGCGAGAGGCGGGCTAGCGTCTGCTTGCAGCCATCCTCCTCTTCTGCTGCTCCCTGCTCGTCCTCCTCCCGCCCTGGCTCCTTGTTCCCCTGCTCTTTCTCCTGCTCCTGTCCCTGCTCCTGTCCCTGCTCCTGTCCCTGCTCCTGTCCCTGCTCCTGTCCCTGCTCCCCCCGTACGATGAAGTAGCGAACATAGCGCTGCTCGGCAAAGAAGGTCTGCACCTGAACAGGCTTCCAGAGCTGGCCAGCGTGCGCTTCGTACGAGGCTGCAGAAGGGGTAGACCAGCGAGAGAGCTGGGTGCTGCGCTGCTGGTTAGTGTGCTTCTTAATCCAGGTGTAGCTGGTGGTGATCAAGCTACAGCTTGTACGGTTGCTGCTGCTGCTGCTAGTGGTGGTAGGGGTAGTGGTGGTGGTGTCGGGATGGTTGTCATCAGCACCCTGCTGCGCTGCTTGGCAGCAGAGGAAGGCGCTCTGTTGCAACTGTGAGGCGCTGTATGGTTTGTGCGCAGATGGCCCTGCGCAGATGGCCCTGGGCCTGGCGGGTTTTCGTGAGCCGAGGGCTAGCTAGCCAATCAGGGTTGCAGGGTTTGATCGCGCGCAGATGGCCCCGCGCAGATGGCCCTGGGCCTGGCGGGTTTTCGTGAGCCGAGGGCTAGCTAGCCAATCAGGATGCAGGGTTCGCGCACAGATGCCCCCTCCGGGGCCATACGCGCAGCTGTTCATACGGAGAGGGATTCTAGTCTCTAGTCTACAAGTCTAACAGTCTTTCCTACTCTTCCTCCCTGTAGCGTGCATTCAATTGGGAGTCTATTAACCCACTACAACCCGTAGGCCGCAGTGCAAGATGAGATGCAATCTCTCTTGGTGGCATGATTAGAACAACATGTGCGATGTGCTTGAGATCCTTCGCGTGCTAAGCTTCCCGGAATCGCTGAGACCCGCCAAATTGCCGATGCCGACAGGTCAAGAACCACCGAGGTGATCATCCGTTTGTCTAGACTAGACCAAGTTGCTGCGGCGATACGGTCCTTGCTCGCTACTGGTGGGAGGCCTTGGTGCTGTCTTGTCTCTACCACCTCCGTAGCGCGCGGAGAGGGGTTTTGCTCACAGAGAAATCGCTATATTGCACCTAGCATAGTATTGTAGTAATGTTGACAGAGTGTTGGTTAACAAGCTAACGCAGTGTTTGTACGCTCTTCAACATTAATATGGCGATTTCCCTGTGTTGTAGAAACCCCTCTGCGCTGTATGGTTTCCTATTCAGTCACTTGAATGATCATAGGGGCACGAAGCGTAGACAGACCCTGGTACAAACAGGGATAGGATCAAAATGGAACAAGCTGAGGTCGCGAAGATTGAGGGATAACGCGGTATCGTGTCGAAATCCGTGGAAAATAGTGCGCTCCCCTTCTCAAGGAAGAGTGAGGCCTTAACAATACCAGTAGCGTTTTGCTAAAGGAGGGTGGAGCGCGCGGATTTCGATACCTCTTTTACACAAATAGGAAAGAATAGTGTGAAGTCCCCGCGATATGGAAGACTGGTAGCTGGAAATGAGTTACCATGTTAATCGTAGTTTACAATATAACGAGCCTAGCAGTCGATATCCACAGCTTGTGGCCTGGGTGCATTTGGCTGTATGCACAAGCAACTGCCAATAAACGGCGAAAGACTAGCAGTACTTGGCACGCCGAAAAACTAGGTAGCGAGATACGAGGCCGAAAATGAACGCATCGTGGTAAAAACAGATGCATCGAATTCTGCTTTGGATCTTCATTCATCCCATGAACCGTGCTTTGGGGAACGGGGATCCTGCGGCTAGCGCCATGGCGTGTTCTTGGCCATGTCTACTAAATGAAATACCGCTATCTCTGTCGAGTCCGTGACTCCGTCTTCTCTCCAGACACCATCGAAAGCGCTACAAGCAACCATGACAGCGGATACTGAACGAGACGCATTCGGCCGACTTCCCGAGGAGCTTCGGGTTAAAATTATCAAACTCTCACCAGACCCTTTGTCGCTGCGGTGCTTGGCCCATGCGTCGCCCGCTATGGGCAGAGTGCTCGACAGATATCCGCTTGAAATCGTGGAGGTCATCCTAGAGGTTACCGTTCCCGTGGAGATCCGTCGCCTGATTCACGCGGTTCTCAAATTACAGTTTTCGCGCTTTCCAGCATCCTTGTCTGAGGCTCAAAGGGTGGCGAAAATTGACTCAACTGCGGCCACCAGCGAAATGCGTTCGTCCAGACTAGACCGAGCCGCCTCAGCGGTACAGTCCTTACTCACGACCGCTGCGAACGTCCATAACTGGTCTCATGCCTGCCTCGAACATTTGATACGGAAATCAATGCAACTAAGGCCATCCACGCTCATCAAAAATGGGGCTGGCAGTACACGCTGGGAGGAATTCGAAAACGCTGAAAGTCGAAAGGACTATCTTCCACAGGATACCGGCCCGCCTTCGTGGGTAGAGGAGCAGCGGATGATCAAATCATTCTGGCAACTGCAGTTCTTCCTGGAACTCCAGGGCGCCGGTCACAAGGGCCACCTGGGCACCAATTGGCCGAGACAGGAAGTTGACGTGTTGTCCCAGAGCAGCGCGGATGGCTTTTACGACGTGTTAAACTATCAGCAGGAGCAGATCTTGACCGCCTGCGATTTTCTCGGCGCAGTCACCTCTGGGACCATTAATTTGGTGGAAGCTGTTCACGACAACGCTTCTAATTTGCCAACAATACGTTGGGTTGAAGGGGCAGTGTTGAGGTGTTCCTGTGCTGAGCCGCTCTCATTCGAGCGCAACAAGGACACCTTCAATCAGGGTCCAGAAAACCTCGACCGAACGCCATGGGCGTACCACTTTCATCATGCTATGTCCTCAAGCGATAGATGGCTTGATGGGTCTCCGCTTACGCTTGTGTACCCCTTTCAGACCTGGCGCAAATATGGGTTTGCTATATGGGATGACAAGCGCATGGTTGATCTAGGCATGCGGCACCCGAGAAAAGCGTCAGTTATTAGTAACTCTATACCCTACTCTTTTCGATGGTGGAGCATCTTAACGGAGGAAGACATGCGTTAGGACTTGTGTGCCATTCATAGTTGAGCTGTTTTTCCGCCGGGATCAAGGTCCCGTGCGATCGGCCCAAGATTAAGATAGGCAATAGAAAGAGATGATTAACCGAGAGAGAGAGGGAGAGAGAGAGACGGCCTGACGTAGGGCTACCCAATAGCATAGCTAGGATATTATGTTCTGGCAGTTCTGCCGCGATTTGCTGCCTTTGCAGGGTTGATCTGTTAGTTAAGGCGCTACTTTAGGCCGTCTCTCTTGCGAGTTTACACGGTACCTGCGTCGTCGAGACTCCGCAGAAGGATTCAATCCATCATCAGCATAGTAGGCCCGAACAAATACGAATGCTGGCCTAGTACCTACACCCTAGTGCATGTGCTCATCCAACGGCTGTCCTTTGCCTAAACTTAGATCAACATAAGGTTACATCGCTCATTCTGCCATCTCCTTCGGGACTGTCTGGACATGCCACACCTGCATCGTTGACTGTTGGCGAGAGCTAGCGAAGGAATGGCTACAGTAGAGCCTGTCTAGATTCAAGCAACCTTAGAAGTTAAGCCGGGCCCACGGTCAGGACACACGGAAACATGGATTCCTTGGCACTCAACGAAAACTGAGGAGCTGACATGGCCCGGAGAGGGTTCTGTACCCATGTGAACGCTTAACACATACGCTTTCCAGGACAATAGATCATGTGTTACTGGACCAAGTAGCTCATAAGCTCGTCTCGACAACCACGCATGTCTAGGTAGTATATATCCCTAGACAGAGGCTTCTGCCCATGCCTGAGTCTTTCTTCACTCGCTGTTCATTTCGTTTCTTCAGCTGTTCGTCATGATTTCCGTCGGCATTTTCAATGGCGCCGGGCCAACTGGCGCCAGAAGACGTCTTCCTCGATACCGTCTCTTCGCTCTTATTGTGGGTATCTGCCTTGCTGTGATCACTGGCTCCCACTTCTCCCACGTTTCGCATAGTCAACAGCCATCCGACGTGCAAAAACGAAGCCTTTTCGACGAGTCACTTAGACTCAACAACTCGCTTGTCTCGCTGCCGCAGGGGCTTTTTTCTCGTGCAGCCAACGAAGCACTATGGGCCAGGAAGGTTGCAAGTGGAAGAGGGTGAGTCAAAGTACTTCTCATTGTCATGTACGAGCGAAAGCGAGCTATTGAATCAACTTGCTTTGAATCTATACAGGCTAGTCTAAGCCATACAGCTATTTGCTGATACTAAGGGCAGGTAACCTACCGGGTTTCTTTGCTAACATTCATGTAGTAAGCGGTTCGAAACAGAGATTCTATCCATCCCATCTGCTGACGACGAGAACGGCCATCTGGTGCATGATGAACAGTAATGACGTGGTAGCCAGGACCGTGACACTGGAGACACTCTTGTCGGCTGGGTGGGAAGAAGATGACGAACAAGATGAAGCGATACCGGCAGACTACCGCAAGTCACTAGGGAGGGCCGATGGTCTGTTGAACACGGCTAACGAGGTCTCTCAAGGCTGGGATCATGTGAACATATGGACGGGCGATGATGGCAGGGAAAGAAACGTACGTGGTCACAGTCGTGCTAGCGCAACCATTCACTTTACTGACCTGCATTGCTTGGCTCTATAGCCTACCACAGCTACAATGGGCAACATTGTTAACGGCGATGATGGTTACATAATTGCTGGTGGCAATTTTGGGCCCGCGGAAACCACGAAAGACTTGGAAGATCCTCTGCCAAAATGGATGTGGCCCACTACAAAATGGACCGACATCATGGCAGTATCATGGGGCCAGTACGCGGCCGGCAAAGACCTCAAGCGCGTATACCGATCCGCTGTTGTCATGCCCGAGACGAAAGCCCTTATGGAATCGGCCCTGTTGAAGGTCAACAAGCTGCCGGGCGGTGACCTGGATGACTTGCCGCAGTGGCCTGGCGTTGATATCGTGCCGGGAAGAACCCCCACTAAGATGCCAATGACGCCTGCAGTCGAGGCCTTCATGGGCTTGCTTGGGAGCTCTCATGGCGCTGGTCCTGCGTACTTGGTCATTCAATACTGGGCCATCTTTGGCAAGAAGAGGATTAACAAGATCAAGATTTGGCGATCTGAGAACAAGCCGGTGGCGAACATGCTGCTCTACATGGAGAGCCTTTGATAGGCAATATTGACGAGTTCGTCAAATGCGTATTGCTACTACCGTTGAGTATAAATGAAAATATAGTACAGTAGACAGTTACGTAATATTAAAGTAGTTAGAAGTATAACGTGGTCCACCACCGAGCGAATCACCCCACCGAGCGAATCACTCTGCCAAGACCACAACGCTTTCTACTATTAATTACAATGGCTCAACAACCTAATCTTGAATTACTTTCCTGTGCAGATAGAGTTATACTTGCTACCTAAGCAATAAAATCTAACGCGTCACTAAGCCAGCGACGCACTGCTGCTATCTACAGGGTTCCTCAAAGTACACTTAGCCATCAAGGCGCTGGAAGAACCCCACGACGCGATACCCACCCTAACTCATCTAAGCTTCAGAAGCATGAAGAGGAGGCAGTTATACAATACATAAGGAAGCTTGACGCTAGAGGCTTTGCCCCTACGCTTAGCCACGTACGTGGAATGGCTGACCAGCTACTAGCTAAGCGTAGTAGTGGCCAGGTTGGGGAGAACTGGGCCTATAGGCTGATCCAACGCCGGCCTGAGGTCAAATCTCAGGTGACTCAACTCCGTGATCACCAGCGAGTCCTCTGCAGTAATCCAGCTATTATCAGCCCCTGGTTCAACCTTGTACGCAACGTTAAAGCTAAGTATAGTATCCTAGATTAAGACACGTACAACTTTGATAAGACTGGCTTCTAGATAGGCGTTAGGGGGTCTGTGAAGGTAGTCACAGCCTCTAAGAGGCGCCTTAAGCCACTTGGGGTTCAGCCTAGTAACAGGGAGTGGGTGACGTTGATTGCCGCCATTAACGCCACAGGGTAGGTTATCCCACCCTTCATCATCTTCAAAGCTAAGAACCACAACTAGGCCTAGTATTATAACCCTCAGGATTAGAGAATAGGGGTTAGCAATAATAGATAGACAACAAATAAGCTTAGGCTTGCCTAGCTACAGCACTTTATTAAGCACACAGAGGTTAAGAAAGTAGGTAGTTACAGACTACTAATTCTTAATAGCTACAAGAGCCACAAGTTACTTGCCTTCTAGGATCTTTGTAAGGAGAACAATATCATTACCCTCTATATGCCCCCTTACACCTCACACATCCTTCAGCCACTTAATATAGGTTGCTTTGCCCCCCTAAAGCGTGCGTACAAGGAGGAGATCTAAGTCTTGGCAAACTGCTATATTAACTACATTAACAAGAAAGCCTTCCTAGCTGCACTTACCCTAGTATTTAACTAGGCCTTCTTAAAGGACAATATCCTATCAAGCTTTAGAGCAACTAGCTTAGTTCTAGATAACCTAGAGGTGGTGCTATTAAGGCTTGAAGTAAAGCCTTGTACACTAACACTACCTTTACCTAGGAGTACCCCTTAGCAGCCTAAAACACTAAGCAACGCCTAGGAAATAGAGGCTTAAACAACACTAATTCTTAAGAGGATAAGGGACTATAGGAGTTCCTTACCTAAGTCTATTCTTAAGATAGTGCTGTAGGTTAAAAAGGGGTTAACTTTAAAGGTACACTCACACACGTTGCTTAAAGCTAGGATAGATAGTCTTGAGCAAGCAAATCAGGCTGCTTCTAAGCGTAAAAAGCGTAAGAAGAAGCAAATACAGAAGGGGGGGACCCTATCACAGGCAGAGGTAGAGGTAATAGTTACCCAGGGGGATGCTGAGGTTCGACTTAAGGCAGAGAGGCGTGAGGAGAGGGTGCAGGCAGGTGCTAGCAGCAGGGGTATTCCGCGCTGCAGGAGGTGTGGCAACACAGGACACAACAAGCGTACATGCAAGAAGGATACAGTAGAGATAGGCAATTAATTTAAGCTATTGCGCACTATTAACGTACTCCACAAGCGAGTGGCTCACACAAGCGAGTGGCTCACTTTTGCCAAGACTACACCAACACTACAACTACTTTACAACATTACAGCACACAACAACAATATCATGTACTACACAGTATATTGCACTAATCTACAGTACTTTGCGCATCTTTCTTACACGTTGTCCTGTTGTGCCCTGCCTTGCCACACATGCTACAGTGTCTTAATAACTAAGTGCTGCTATTAGCGCCTCCTCTCTTCTTTGCCTTCTTCCCATTACTACAGGCCTCAAACTCCTTTAGAGTAGTTAGCTACACTCCCTTAGCAAAGGTTAATACCCTATCTTGCTGTAATTGCTTTCTTTTGTGTGATTTACAGCGTATAGCAGCCTTGTTGGCTACCTAAAGGTCAGCAACCTAGTTGCGCACCAAAACTAGTGAATGCGCCATCAGCTCTGCGCCTTTAGTGAGCTAATTAAGGGCGTCAACTATTAATATTAGTAAGCTATTAGCGTGTCTCTAGATCCTCTCTTAAATTAGCTTTAATTAAGACCTAAATTCTAGGGTGTTGCTTGGTGTCTTAGACTCCTACGTGCTGTTGTCTACAATAGGTGGCGTTAGCGTGCGTAGCTGTACTTTAAGCTTTAATATCACAGCCTCTAGGTTAAATAGGACCAGGCCAGCGCCTCTAAATCCTCCCTAGATGTTACTCTTAGTAATTGAAGCATTAAAAGCAGCTTTAAAGCACAGCAAGAACTTAAGTTTGGTGATGCGAGTGATCTTGCTCCGCATCAGCTGCTCAGCTTGGCGGCCATAGGCCTTCTTTAATAGGGAGAAACAACCCACGTCAAGCGGCTGTAGCAGATGGGATAAGTGTGGGGGCATACATAGAGTGATAATCTTGTGCTCCTCACAGTACTGGTGGAATTCGACTAAGTTGTGGCTCTCGTGGCCGTCCAGAACAAGCAGTTAGTAGCTGCCAACAGTGCGCGCCTTTGTGTGCTTATTAAAGTGCTTTAACTACTTAACTCTAAGCTTATTATTAGTCTAGCTGTTATTAGAGACACTAATAACCTAGTTATTAGGTATACTAGGCTCCTTGTACCAGGCTGAGAGGTGGTGCTTGCTAGAGAGGATAATGAAGGGTGGGATAGACCAGCCCTTTGCGCAGATGCCTTGGATAATGCTAGTCTACTCTTGGTCGCCCTGCTGCACTGTCTTTGGTCTCCCTCAACGCTCAGAGCCTGTGACAACAGCACTAGTGGATATAACACCTATCATAAAGCTAGATTTATTAAAGTTGTGGGTGTCTTTATCTAGGATACTATACTTAGCTTTAGTATTCTCTATAAGCTAGAACTAGTCACTAATAACCTTAGGATCCTTACACAGCGCTCTCTTGTAGTTATACTTACAATTAAACTTAACTTTAAGCTCTAGCTAATGTTTAACAAAGTTAGCAGCCTAGTTCTTGCTAACAGGGGTCTAGTGGCGCTTAGCAAGCAGAGAATTGGCCATACCCTCCACATCAGTGAGTTGGGGTGAGAATCCTCGCTCATCTAGCCTCAACACGTGCTGGACAATTACCTCCTCTTCAGTGCTAGTCATCTTAATTATGTTAGGCTTGCAATCGCGTTATAGAGAGGTTCTAGCAAGTCAGTGACTAAGTGTCCTTTAAGACATGTTGTAGATGGCTGCAGCGCGTCGCTGAGAGAGTGTCGCGTCTTAATAGATAGCCTGAAGAGCAAGCTGTATTCCTGCTTCCTCTAAGGGTTTGATTGTGTTGTTACGTTGAGGCATTGTAGGTAGAGTGAAGTTTGGTGTGGTCTTGGCAAAAGTGAGCCACTCGCTTGTGTGAGCCACTCGCTTGTGGAGTACGTTATATCTTATTGTTGTGTTGAGTTATTCACGTTCAAAGATATATTGTTGCATTTAGTGATTCGCTCGGTGGGGTGATTCGCTCGGTGGTGGACCACGTTAACCTGTTTTATCAGTGAGCGCCCCACCTCAGTGAGCGCCCCACGAACACCAGCGAGGCGTACGCGCAGCGACGTAGCTTAGCACCACAACACAAATTTTGTACTCTTACAACAGTATAGTATTATTTAGAAGCGTTACTATTATTTGTATCCTTAATGTCTACCTTGTAGGTGCAAGAGTTGTGCCTAATCTTACTACAACAGCTGCAGCGTTGCCCTGCGCGCACCTAGGCTGGCGGAATGGGTATACTCCAACGTCCTTCGTGGGTACCCCCCAAAACTTTGTCAATAATACATGGATTCTAGCGAAATAGGGCTTAAAAGAAAGAGAAAAACTACCTCTACATTTCTGTAGTAGAGGGTTTTGTTATAACTATTAAACTGCACAAGCTAGAGGCTAGAAAAGGTCAAAAAAGGGGGGGTACCTAGCAAGCATACCCATTAATAGGTAACGTAGATTATCACCGAGCCGGCCATATCACCGAACCGGCCATTTTCTCTTAGCACGACTAACACAAGTTACTACAACTACAACTACTTGCTATTAAACAGTGACCTAGCATACTGCGTGCTTATATTAGATTTAGAAGATGTTTCTACACCCTCCTAGCACGTTCGTGCGTTGTGTCCAGTCTTGCTGCAGTTCCCACAGCGCCAAACAGTTGACTGAGCTCCTAGTTAACCACCTCTACCCTAAGTCTTCTTAGATGGCTAAGCTGCTACACACGCCTCAGCAGCTACCCACAATGCTGCTAGGCCATACTCAAGTGTGCCACTATGCTGAATCTGCTTTCTCTTACGCGATTTTCTCTTAGTTATTACTACTAATTGCTCTTCAAGCTCTCGCACGCAGGCCTTAATAAGGACGTTTTTATGCAGCATCTCTTTAGCCCCTTTTACAAGCTTTAAGAACCCCTCTTGCGCTATACTTAGTAATTGTTAGAAGGAGTTACTTATAAGCTTAGATTAAGACCTAAACTTGTGTGTATTGCTTAGTGTCTTAGATTACTACAGTGTTTTAGGTAGAGGTACTGCTAGTAGGGTATGCAGTTGCACTTTAAGGTAATCTAACACTACCTATATATTAGTAGGAATAAGCCCTAATACCTTAAAGGCCTTTTAGTAGTTAACCTTTGTAAACATATTAAGGAACATATCCCTAAAGGCTAGTAGGAAGCCTTCCTTATTAATATAGAAGACATGTTAGCATGCTAAGTCTTAAATATATTAGGAGTACTTATGCTTTAATAGCAAGAAATAGACTATATTAAGTAGCTAGAGGATGTGTAACAAGTAAGGTAGTATATAGAGAGTAAGGATTTAGTTCTCTAGGTAATAGTCCTTAAACTCCTAGTTAAGATAGCTCTTATAGCTGTCTAAGATAAGCAACCTATACACTCCTACCTAATATATCTTTGTATGTGTATTAAAGTGCTTTAACTACTTAAGGCTAAGCATGTTATTTGTCTAACTATTCTTAGAGACTAAGAGCTTCTAATTGTAGGGTATATCTGTCTCCTTATACTAGGCAGAGATGTGGACGCGTCCTTTGTAGATAATGAAAGGTGGGGTTGCATACCTAGCGGCGCAGATGCTCTAGATAACGGTAACCCACTCGCAATCACCTGGCTGAACAAGCTCTGGCCGAGCACGTCTCTCTAAGCCTGTTACAACCTTTAAAGACAAAGCAACGCCTATCTAGAACCTAGTTTTATTAAAGTTGTGCATGTTGTTGTTACAAACACTATACTTAACTTAAGTATCCTCTACTAGCTTAAACTATGCGCTAATTATCTTAGGATCTTCCTATAGTATCCTCTGTCTATCCTTAGCTTAATTAAAGGCTATTTTAAGCTTGTCTGAACACGTCACAAGCCTGCTAGCCTATAGTTTACTAATAGGCTCTTCACTACGCACACTAAGTATCTTATTAGCTATATCTGCCACCTTACATAGCTAGGGCGCAAATCCTCACAAATTAAGGTTAAGTATATACTAGATAATTGTCTGCTCCTCTAGTATAGTAAGTTTCTAGTAATTAGCGCGTATGTCTAGTTAAAACGTGATATTATAAAGGTAATTAGAGACCTACTAATAAGGTACATTTAACGCTCTAGCAGCGCTATAGATACTGCGAAATTAGCTAGCATAGAAGGCCTAGATAGCAAGGATAACTCTGCCTTCTCTAGTAGTATTCTGAAGTTGTTGTTGTTAAGGCATGTTGTGTTAGGGTAAAAGGTGGTCGTGCTAAGAGAAAGTGGCTGGTTTGGTGATATGGCCAGCTCGGTGATAATCTACGTTATACTTTGCTAGGTAGTGTTGATAACTCAGCTAATACTAGGCGGAATAAGCTAATTCTTTTTTTTATTAGAAGGCGCAATACTAGGCGCTTCTATCAAATAATAGATTATGTAAGCGTATCTCTGCTAGTTAAGAAGCTATAACGTACTCTATCACCGAGCTGGTCATATCACCAAACCAGTCACTTAAAATCCCACCAAAAAACACAGAAACTATACCCCTACATCTTAATAACTACTTAATAGAATCTTCTAAAAACTTTAGAATAGAGCTGCATCTATACTAATAAGACTGTTTAAAAGTCTTAGAGTGCTTAGCCCTATATTGCAGATGTTGTTTAGAAGATACTGAAATACAGGGGTAGCTACAGGCTATCTCAACATCTATACTAGCTATTAGTCTAAGACTTTTAAATAGTTTTATTAGTATAGATATAGCTCTATTCTGAAGTTTTTAGAAGATTCTATTAAGTAGTTATTGAGATGCAGGGGTATGGTTTCTGTGTTTTTTGGTAGGATTTTAAGTGACTGGTTTGGTGATATGACTGGCTCGGTGATAGAGTACGTTAAGCCAAAACGTAAAAAAGCATACCCTACCCATCCGCCAGCCTACGCGCACCCTCTTCGCTAGCTCCTTACCCTCCTTATATCTGCTACCCTCCCTTTTAGTAATTAAGTCTAATACCTCACTAACTATTAATGTCTCCTCTGCCTGTACATAGCATCTCTTACAACTTTTATACTTTGTTGCTACTTTAGTAACGTACCGTGCACGGACACCGGGTGGGCCGGGTCACCAGGTGGGCCACCCCACCAACTTTACCACCTCACCAACAGTGAGGCTACAACACCACGTAGAGTAGATATTATTATATAAGAAGTTGATGAAATATACTATCTGCTACTGCGAGACTTTTGGCGTATTCAGTTTTTTTGTGGGCTTTGTGACGCGGCCACCACGAGTCCTGAAGCCCAGGGGTGCTGAGCTGGGCTCATGAGACTCCTGTGAACTGCCCTTTGCTGCACCACCACCACGCTTTGTTGATTTTGACCGTGGCTTTGCTGAGGCCTTGGGATTAGTCTGTTTAGGCAATTGGGATACTTTTTCTGCGTTCTTGAGTGTTTTGACGCGCTCTCTTTCAGCTGCGCGTTCGGCGATCCCCTGAGCCTTCTCCGCCCTCTTTTAAGCTGCCTTCTCACGCCTCAACGCTGCCTTTTCTTGCCTCTTAACCTTATCCTTCTCTTTCAGGATCTTGTTGTTGTGCTGTACTTGCTTCCAATCAGCCTTTGCAGCGTCATCTGCGATTGCCTGCTTCTCTATATCCTTCATACGGGTCTTGGCACGTGCAACAGATGAAGGATCCCAGAATATGGCCCCCCCTTGTACATTAGGGTCCTGCGGTGACAGTAGCAATACTTTCTTCTTCTTTTAACGCTTCTTCTTACTCTCCAGTGCTGTTTTGAGGCCCTGAAGTTCCTGGTCTTTGAGCTCAAGAGCCACGTGCATCTAGTGCATCTGCTGCCTTGCCTCACTCTGCGCCCCTGGGTCCCTATACGTCACTGCACAGTCAAAAGATGACCTAAAACGTCGCTAATTAGGTGAGGTAGATACCGCCCAAGGCTCTGATTGCTGGGGAGGCGTTATAGGTGGTGGTAGAGTTACCTTCTTAAAGCAATCAAGTATGACGTCTGGGTGAAGTAGGTATATACCTGTGACTTTAAAGGCTTAGAGTATTAACAATTTAGTAAAGGTGTTAACCCAGGCAGGCTAGAAGAGGCTTATGAAGTCTGCCTTACCTGTAGGGAGCCATCCCTTGGTGTTGTGGTTATAATATATAAGCTTATTTAAGTAAGATTGGCTCAGGGGCTTAAAGCATAAGACATCTAGGGGTTGCAGCGTATAGGTGGCGTGCGGGGGGTAAACCAGCACCAGAATTTGATAGAGATCACAGTAATTGATGAAGGCCTTCGTCACGTGGCTGCCGTGGCCGTCAAGAATAAGTAATCTAAACTTTCTCTGAGCTTTTTTTGAGGTAACAGGATTAAACACCTGCTGCAGCCAGGCAACACCAAGATCGTCGTTCGTCCAGCCACTTGGGGATACTGAGAATCGTAGATCGTGAGATAGATTACGGCAGGGGGGAGGTGAGATCTGTCGGCACAAATCGCGCCTATAACCGTCACCCACTCCCTGTTACCATCGTGAGATGCTTGCTTATATCGACGCTCCTTGTGGAGAGCCTTATCAAAGACTCTTTTAGTCTTTCTAATAACCCTAATCATAAATCCCTTCTTGTCTATATTATAGGTGTTCTTAGGGAGAACGTTAAATTCCTTAACTTTTTTAGTTAAAAGATTAAAGTATAGATAATATCTTTTACAGTTATCAGCTGCATAACGCGTGCTTTCTATAGGGGTGGTCTAGGCAGTAGTGAGGTTATTAGGGTGATAGTAAATAAGCCTAGAAACCTACTAATCTAAGGGCTCCTAACTGCACAAGGGGGTTGCAAAATTAATTATTATCTACTGCGTAGGTGGGCAGTAAGTCTCTGTGAAGCTTTTAATGTATTTTACAAGCTCAGCCTTATCATGTAGGTAGAGGAGATGTTAATCTTTGTGGGCATCTTTATTAGTCCTTCTCTAACATTGGTGGTGGTTAGTTAAAGTAGTGCAGGAAATATAGTATTTCTTGGCTAACTGTCTATACAAAAAAGATTCTCCTAGTTTTAAAGAGTCTATATATAAAAGAGCAGCCTGCAAAGACATCATGGTGACGTTGTGGAGGGGGGGTCAAATGTGGTGTCAAAGTTGGTGGGGTGGCCCACCTGGTGACCCGGCCCACCCGGTGTCCGTGCACGGTACTCCACGGGCGAGTCGCCCACACAGGCGAGTCGCCCACTTTTGCCAAGCCCCCACCAAACCACCCTTCCTACACTAATGCCTCCTCAACACCACCATTTAGACGCGTTAAAGGAAGCTTAGATACAGCTTGCGCTCTAGGCTCTTAAACAAGACGCGACTCTCTCTCAGCAACGCGCTGCAGCTATCTACAGGGTTCCTTAAAAGACACTAAGCAACTAATACACAGGACAACCTTCACGCGCTAATTCTATAGCCAACTTGCAGAAGCTAGACAACAATAAGGAGAAGGTGATTATTAAACATGTCCTTAAGCTAGACTTGTGAGGATTTTCCCCTTAGCTCTTAGATGTGGCTACTATGGCCAATTCTTTGCGCGCTGAGCGCAATCTGGGCCCTATTGGCACAAACTAGCCTAGTATGTTTGTTAAGCAACACCTAGAGCTTAAAGTCAAGTTCAATCGCAAGTACAACTACAAGAGAGCTCTCTGTGAGGATCCTAAGGTTCTGTAGGGCTAGTTTAGCCTAGTAGCTAACATTAAAGCTAAGTATAGCATCTAGGATAAAGACATGTACAACTTTAACAAGATAGGCTTTATAATAGGCTAGATCTCCCTAGGAGCAGTTGTTACAGCTTTAGAACAACAAGGTTAGCCAAAGGCTGTCCAACTAGGCAACTAGGAGTAGGCTACAGCTATAGTGAGCATTAATGCTAAAGGATAGGCCATCCTAGCCTTCCTTATCTTTAAGGCCTACCACTACCTCTCTACCTAGTATAAAGAAGAGGATCTACCTTAAGACTAGGTTATTAGAGTCTCTAATAATAGCTAGACTACTAACAAGCTTAGTCTAGACTAGATAAAGCACTTTAACAGGCATACAAAGGAGTGTACTGTTAGCACCTACTATTTGCTTATTATTAATGGTTATGAGAGCCACAACTGTAACGACTATGCACGAACACGACACGTGGCATAGCGCTCATAGCAGCTAGAGGCAAAGCTAGCTGGCTAGCACTATTATTGTCTATATATATTATACTACGCAACGAATACTTGCTTAAGTATTCTTGTGCTTACCTTTTGGTATAGGCAGAGAAGTCACGTAGTATTGATTTCGAGGGCAGGGCGCCTACTCTGTTACAACAACTCTCTTAAATTCTAGCAATACTGCAAGGATAGTAAGATTATTGCGCTCTATTTACCTGCTTACTTATTACACCTTACACAGCCCCTTAATGTAGGTTGTTTTGCCGCTTTAAAGAAGGCGTATAGGTGCTAAGCTAAAATACTTATGTGCAACTAGATTAACTATATTACAAAGACTAAGTTCCTGCCATGCTTTATACGCGCCTACAACGCTGCGATTACTCCTAGCAACATCTAGGGAGGGTTCTAAGGCACTAGACTAGTCCTGTTTAACCTAGAACAGGTTATAAGCAGCCTTAATGTGAAGCTGCGCACTCTATCACCACCACTACCTATTAACAACGTGCTCTAGCAGTTGCAAACCCTAAGCAACACCCTTAAACTTAGGTTGCAATTAACGCTTGTAAAGACAAGGATTTAGAGGTATATAGATAGCTTACCTACCTCTATAGTTAAAGCATTTAAGAAGGTATTAAAGGGGGGCAGCAATAATTGCGCACAGACTAGTGTTAGCGTAACAGGAGATTGCTGAGCTTCAAGCAGCAAATAAGGCAGCTACACAATAAAAATTACACAAAAGAAAGCAAGTTAAGGCAGAAGGGACCCTAATAGTTAAGGAGTAGCAGTAATTAGCAGCTCTAACAGAGTTTAGGGCGCGTAGTAATAGTAAGAAGGTAAAGAAGCAGGTGCGCGCTAATAGGGCTGAGCTAACCTAAAGGCGCTGTGGACAGTGTAGTAAGACTAGACATAACGCGCGAATATGCAAGAATAATATAGAAGTAGTCTCTAAGTAATATTACAGCTTGTCTTGCCTTGTACAGCGCCTGTTTGTGGTGTTTTGGGCAATAATAGGGTGAGGTTTGGTGGGGGCTTGGCAAAAGTGGGCGACTCGCCTGTGTGGGCGACTCGCCCGTGGAGTACGTTAGCTCTTGTAGTTGTTCATAATTAGCAGCCTATACGCTCCTACAGGCCTTGCATATATATTAAAGTAATTAAGCTAGGCAAGCGCTAGATTGTTGTTTATCTAGCCTGTTAGGCTTACTTAAATAACCTAATTACGTAGGAGGTCCTTAGTAAACTAGTTAGAGATAAGAACCTTGCTAGCAAAGATAAGGAAGGGTAGGATAACACACCCTATTGCGCTGACGCCCTGTATTAACGTAGTATACTTGCAATTACTAGGCTAAAGCTTCTTTGCTTTCCTAGGTTTCTCTATGCCTGTTATAATAAGTTATAACGTAGATTATCACCGAGCCAGCCATATCACCGAACTGGCCATTTTCTCTTAGCACAACTAACACAAGTTACTACAACTACAACTACTTGCTATTAAATAGTAACCTAGTATACTGCGTGCTTGCATTAGATTTAGAAGATATTTCTGCACCCTCCTAGCACGTTCGTGCGTTGTGTCTAGTCTTGCTGCAGTTCCTACAGCGCTAAACAGTTGACTAAGCTCCTAGTTAACTACCTCTACCCTAAGTCTTCTTAGATAGCTGAGCTGCTGCACACGCCTCAGCAGCTACCTGCGATGCTGCTGGGCCATACTCAAGTGTGCCACTATGCTGAATCTGCTTTCTCTTACGCAATTTTCTCTTAGTTATTACTGCTAATTGCTCTTCAAGCTCTTGCACGTAGGCCTTAATAAGGATGTTTTTATGCAGCATCTCTTTAGCCCCTTTTACAAGCTTTAAGAACCCCTCTTGTGCTGCACTTAGTAATTGTTAGAAGGAGTTGCTTATAAGCTTAGATTAAGACCTAAACTTGTGTGTATTACTTAGCGTCTTAGATTGCTACAGTATTTTAGGTAGAGGTACTACTAGTAGGGTATGCAGCTGCACTTTAAGGCAATCTAACACTACCTGTGTGTTAGTAGGAACAAGCCCTAATACCTTAAAGGCCTTTTAGTAGTTAACCTTTATAAACATATTAAGGAATACATCCCTAAAGGCTAGTAGGAAGCCTTCCTTATTAATATAGAAGATATATTAGTGTGCTAAGTCTTAAACATGTTAGGAGTACTTATGCTTTAATAGTAAGAAACAGACTATATTAAGTAGCTAGAGGATGTGTAATAAGTAAGGTAGTATATAGAGAGTAAGGATTTAGTTCTCTAGGTAATAGTCCTTAAACTCCTAGTTGAGATAGCTCTTATAGCTATCTAAGATAAGCAACCTATACACTCCTACCTAACATGTCTTTGTATGCGTGTTAAAGTGCTTTAACTACTTAAGGCTAAGCATGTTATTTATCTAACTATTCTTAGAGACTAAGAGCTTCTAATTGTAGGGTATATCTGTCTCCTTATACTAGGCAGAGATGTGGACGCGTCCTTTGTAGATGATGAAAGGCGGGGTTGCATACCCAGCGGCGCAGATGCTCTGGATAACGGTAACCTACTCGCGATCACCTGGCTGAACAAGCTCTGGCCAAGCACGTCTCTCTAAGCCTGTTACAACCTTTAAAGACAAAGCAACGCCTATCTAGAACCTAGTTTTATTAAAGTTGTACACGTTGTTGTTGCAAACACTATACTTAATGTTGGATGTAGGAGCACAGGGCAGATACAAATGAGGCAGAAGGTTGTTGTATTGAGGGAGCTACAGCGAGCAATTATATACACAACCAGATAAGTAAGCAGGTGACTAACACAGTCACGTGAGGTGCAGTTCACAGTGTACTATATAAACTAAGGTGCTAGGCTGACACACCCCCTAAGGATTCTATGTTAGATAGAAACCTCACAAAACAAGGAAAAATACTAAGAGAGTGAGATGCTTACGCATACTGCGCAGCTAGTTTAGCTAACTAAGGGGTAGAGGGCAAGGAGAGTCCCTGACTATTAAGTGATGAATGTCCTTCAAGCCAAGCTAGCCTATAAAGTTCTCGTGTTTCTGTCAAGGAAGCAGCTTTGTGAAGCTGTTAGCAGGCATCTTAGCAGTAGGCTTCCACTCAACAGCGATTCTTCTAGAGTCTACCTCCTGGCAAAGCCACATCTAGTGTATATCAACATGGCGAAGCTTTGTTTAGATGCGATCTGCATCACCTTGAACAAGGCGTACAGTCTGTGCATTGTCACACTAGAGAGCCTTTTTGGTATGCAGCGTGAAGCCAATATTGCGGCAGAAGCGATCCCAGTATTGTGATTTAACGCTAGCAGCTGAGAGAGCGTACAGCTTAGCCTTAGTAGTAGATTGAGTAACTAATCAAAGTACAGTAGCTTTCTAGTCAATTGGCATGCTATAGAGCATGAACACGTATCTAGCAGACAATTAACAAGTCTTAACGTTATCTCTAAATAATACATCAGCAGCACTAAAGAAGGTTAGAGTAGTTAAATTAATCTTAGTAGCATAGGTCTGTGTAGGCTTACCCCCTTAAGCACTAATAGCTAGGTACCTAGTTCTGTACAGGTACTGCCACACGTGCTTAATCTTAGAGAGGTGTATTAGTCCTAGGTTTGTAAGAAACCTTGCAAGGACAGAGTAAGTATATACTACATTAGGTTAAGTTATAACCTTAATATACGCAAGATTGCCTACAAGGCGTTAGTAGGCCTTTGTGTTTAATAGCTCTAAAAGGCTATTATAAGGCAATAGCCTTAAAGTAGAAGAGAGAGGCGTAGATAGGTATCTACTATTAGTACAGATAAGGTTGTACTTAGTGCAGACCTTATTAATAAAAGCATCCTAAACAAGGTAGAGCTAACAGCTAGCTAGGACGCGTTTAACTTAGATACTAAGGAACTATCTAACATTGCTAATCTAGCGTAGGTTGTAGAGCTTAATTAGTTGCTGTTTAAGCTGCTGAAAGTCCTCCTAATAGTCTATGTAGTACAGGATGATGATATCGTCCACATAGAAGAAGAGAATAACCCTATTATTCATCCACAGGCATAGAAAGCCCTGAACAGGGTGTAGGCCTAGCTTTCAAAGCAATTCCTGGAAGTGGATTGCCCACAGGCGAGGAGCTTCCTTAAGGCCATAGAGAGCACGTAGAAGTTGCAGTGTTTGACCATATTTGTGCTGAAATCCATCTAGAGTTCTCACATATAGAGTACGATCTAGCAGAGCGTTGAGGAAGGCGTTTGGCACATTGTATTGCATGGCCTTGAGGTTAAAGGCACAGGCAAGGGCCATAAGCGCTCGGAAAAGCTGTGCTGCTAGAGTAGCTGCGTAGGTATCGCCGTACTGCTCCTGCAGGTCCCCGCGCACTACAAGGCGAGCCTTGTATTTAAGTAGATAGCTATCCTCATCAAACTTGTAGGTAAAAACCTACATCAAAGGTACAGCGTCATTAATGTATAAGACTGTGATATCTGGTTTTGCGAAGGTGCCTTTGTTCTAGCAGTTACTAAACTTAGTATAGGCAGCAGCTGTAAACTGCTTCCCATGTGGGTGGTGCTGAAGCTCCTTCCAGTGATGTGGTGGAGGAGGAAGATTATCTTGATAAAGGCGAGTAGGATCAGGCTTAATCCTAAGTTCTAAGGCAAGAGAAGTAGCCTCACGTGATTGCTGAATGATAGTAGCAAAGGCATAGTACTTAGTTAAAGGACTAGCCTTAATAAAGTGCGCCTAGTAGCGTCTTCTACTAGTGATAATATTGTCCTGTAAGAGATCTAGATCTTGTTATTAAGGAGCGTTGTTCTAATGTTAATCTAGGACGTATAGCGCATGCGTAACTAGGTTAGGTGTAGCAGCTCTAATTGTATCTAAGTCCTCATCAGGGTTCTTATTAGAGTTCTACCCCCTAGGTATTATGTGCTGTGCAGTAGCAGAGGACTCCTGAAATAGCTATTGCTTAGCCAGATTAGGACAGTTGTGAGAATCAGGTGTACTACAAGCAGTAGTAGTAGGAGAAGGCAGTTGCTGTACTTGCTTCTGTGCAGGAGTTAGAGCAACTGCAGCCTGTCGCTGCTGCACTAGCTAAGCAACAATAATAGTCTTACTATTGTATTCCTCCTTAGGAATGTGTGTAGTCTTAACAATATAAGACCTTGTAGGTAGAGCAGACAGCTTATCCTTATAAAGCTTGTCTACAAAGCGTACGTCGCGTACGCAGATAACGCGATTTGTGGCTAGCAGCCATACTCAATAGATGTTCGAGGCGTTATAGCTGAGGAGGAATCCCTTAAAAGTGCGATCTTCAAGCTTATCTCCTCTAGCCAGGTGCTTGTTAAGCACAAATCCACAGCTTCTAATAGCGTGGAGTCAAGAGAGGTCTAGGCGGACGCTAGTGACCATCTCATGTAGTGTGCGCCAGTTAATAGATCTCATAGGCGTGATGTTGAGCAGCCTTGCTGCTGTGCAGACTAGCTCGTTGGCCAACATCTTTGGTAGACCAGCATGGATACAAAGAACCCTAGCAACAGTAACAATAATAGCACCAGCTCGCTCAGCACCCCCCAGCTGTGCAGGAGTATCAGGAGACCTTGTCTTGACCTTGATGCCAGCTGATAAGAGGATCTCTTGAGCAGAAGAGCCTAAACTGGCCTCAGCTCGTCCATATCCTACGTCTCCGTCCATGAAGACTATAGCTACTTGGTAGCCATATACACGCTTAATCTTGTTAATAAGACGTGTGATTGCAGGAACGACAGTAGCCTTGTGTTGATCCTTGAGAGTACAGATCTCATGTAGTTTCGTGTACTTACATACTGCATGTAGTGCCCATACATCACTGTTGTAGCAGGCCTTGCCATGCTTTTAGAGCTGAATAATGTCTACAATAATGCAGTAGAAAGGGCAGTAAGCCTTGTTAGCTTAAGGACGTTAACTAACGTCTTCCTTTATCTTGCCCTTGATGCAAGGGATGCAAGAATCTGTCTATTGTTCTCCTTTTCTGTTGGTGCCTAATGTGAGGCCAGTTGTGGAGTTTTTAAGATGCTTGATAGCCTGATGGCTTGGATGGCCGAGCAGCTAATAAGCTTTTATCGCAGTGACAACTTGAGGTGATTTTGCTTAAGTAGAAGCAGCTGCCATAGCCTGAAAAGGCTGTTTAGCGTCTTAAGCTTTTAAGAACTAGTAACCTCTAATTTAATTAAGGTCTATAAAGAGAGATAGTAACTTATCCTCTCTAAAGAGCGTGTTTGTTATTAAATTAAAGTAGATCTTCTTACAGCAGCTTAGGCTGAAGATATTAGCTATATATCCTAGGATATATGCTACTTTCTTAAGTGTAATTAAGGCTGTCTAATTGCCCCTTTTTATATTAAGAGTTACCTCTCCCTAGGCTTGTATCTAATACAAGTTACAGCCTGCTTATACAGTGTCTTAAGAGGAAGGAAGCTTTGTCTGCTTCTAATTAGATCCTGCCTTGTTACAGATATAAATGTCTGATCCAGGGTCCATGACCCATTGGTGCTGCAGCGATTGAGCGTGCAGCGATAGTGCAGTATTGGACTGCAGCAGCTGCAAGGGCTGCTTGAGACAGGCTGTATTGGACGCGTATCCATCGGAGCTACAGTCTGAAGCAGTATCGGCCTGATGAGCATGACGTGATGCGGAGTTTTTT
>NW_022984855.1:0-14085 GCF_010094145.1 Didymella exigua CBS 183.55
AGGCATTCCTCGTTGAAGAGCAATAATTGCAATGCTCTATCCCCAGCACGACAGAGTTTAACAAGATTACCCAGACCTTCCGGCCAAGGTGAATAACTCGTTGGCTCTGTCAGTGTAGCGCGCGTGCGGCCCAGAACATCTAAGGGCATCACAGACCTGTTATTGCCTCAAACTTCCATCGGCTTGAGCCGATAGTCCCTCTAAGAAGCCGGCGACCAGCCAAAGCTAGCCTGGCTATTTAGCAGGTTAAGGTCTCGTTCGTTATCGCAATTAAGCAGACAAATCACTCCACCAACTAAGAACGGCCATGCACCACCACCTGAAAAATCAAGAAAGAGCTCTCAATCTGTCAATCCTTATTTCATCTGGACCTGGTGAGTTTCCCCGTGTTGAGTCAAATTAAGCCGCAGGCTCCACGCCTGGTGGTGCCCTTCCGTCAATTTCTTTAAGTTTCAGCCTTGCGACCATACTCCCCCCAGAACCCAAAAACTTTGATTTCTCGTAAGGTGCCGAGCGAGTCAGAAAAAGAACATCGCCCGATCCCTAGTCGGCATAGTTTACGGTTAACTAATGAAAACATTCTTATGATACTGGTGGAGTAGTAAGCAGTCTCTGATTATAAGAGTAGGAAGAGAGCCGTTTTGGATAGTTGTAAATGTTGCGGTATCAAGTGCAAATGTATATAACGAGCGTATTGTGTTGTTATATTGTTGTGTTGTTGTTTTGCTTGTCTCTTTGCTCTCCAAGGCTCGCTGCGCGGTCTGTTTTGATGATGTCTTTGTGATGCAGCTGAGATAAGTGGTGTTCAACAACATGAGGAAGTAGCACCAGACCATCGCTAACAACACGTGAGCTGCTTCTCCTCTCAATTGTTACAGTATAACCTATTTACTATTGTACAATCTCTACTCACATATGCAATGGATCCCGTTATTATTTCCACGTCTAGGTGTTTATTTACACTACCATACCAAGTATCTAGGCATTGCCTGTTGTCATGAAAATTCCAGAGGGGTGTTAGGGAGGCTTTAGGTGGTGCATCACGATATTAACTGTCACTTCTTGATGTGGACACAGTGTGAACCTTCCGAGTGAACAGAGATGACCATTCGACCTCAGGCATCTTTACTCGACTGCCACACGATCTCTACATAACGAAGCCTTGTGTTTAATTGCGACTAACGTGAGTGTATAGCGAGTGGGCCGGCTAAGCGAGTGGACCTCCTCAACAAGCTATTGGGCCATCCCACCTTTAAACCTCAATGGACTAATCACTTAATCTTGAATTGCTCTTAAAAGAAGACTCAATCAGGCTTGCACTTCAAGCAATTAGGAAGCCCTAGGAACTAAGCGTGCGACGCGCTGCAGTGGTCTATAAGGTATCAAAAACAAACCCTCAACAGCGATGTGCTGGGACGCAGTCAACACGCGATACCTACCCTAAATCAGCAAATCTACAAAAGACAGAAGAGGGGATGCTTGTGCAGTATATTAGGAAGCTAGATTCCTAAGGATTTGCCCCAACGCTTCATTGTGTTGAAGATATGGCTAATCAACTGTGCGCTGCACGAGGCGCAAAGCCTGTTGGCCTACGATTGGCTTCAAACTTCGTTAAACGCGAATCTGGACTTAAATTGCATATGAATCGACAGAGGGATCGCCAGAGAGTCGTGTGCAGTGACCTAGGGGTTATTGGGCCTTGTTTTGACCTTGTACGCAATGTTAAGGCCAAGTACAGCATCCTAGATGAAGATACCTACAACTTTGACGAGACTGGTTTTACTATAGGCATCAGGAATTGCGTTAAATTAGTCACTGCATCAGAGAGACGTACTGAGCCCATTGTGTTGCAACAGGGGGACTGTGAGTGGGTGACTTTTATTGCTGCAATTAACGCGATGGGCTAGGCAATTGCGCCCTACCTCATCTTCAAAGCAAAGAACCACGACGCGTCCTGGTACCCTGATTTGAGGCCGCAATAGTGCATTAGGGTCAGCAACAACGGCTGGACTACAAACAATATTGATGTAGCCTGGTTGAGGCACTTCATTGAGCAGACCAAGGGCCGGAGGGTGGGTAGCCATGTGCTGCTGATAATCGACGGCCACGAAAGCCACAAGTCGCTTGCCTTCTAGGATCTTTGCGAGGAGAACAAGATAATTACCCTATGTATGCCCTCACACTTATCACACATCCTGAAGCCGCTTAATGTGGGCTGTTTTGCCCCCTTGAAGCGGGAGTATAGCAAAGAGATTAGAGTCTTGGCAACAGACCACCTTGGCCGAATTGACAAGAAGGCCGTCATCGCAACGTTTGCAAAGGTTTTTGAGAAGGCGTTCTTACAAGAAAATATCACATCAAGCTTCAAGGCAACTGTCTTAGTGCCCAATAACCTATTAGTGGTGCTATCAAAGCTTGATGTCAAGCTTCGGACGCCAACACCGCCTCTACCAGGGGGGACCCAATGGAACCCCAAGACACCCACCAACGCCAATGAGATAGAGTCTCAATCAACGCTGCTTCGCGATCTTATTCAAAAGCACCAAGGATCATCACCAACTCCGATGGTGGAGATCATTGATCAGCTGCAGAGAGGCACTGCAATGCTACTGCATTGGCAGAGGTTATTGGCAGCCCGAGTGCTGCAGCTTGAAGCGTCAAACAAGGCTGCTTCCGAGCGCAAATCACGAAAAAGAAAGCGGAATCAGAAGGGTGGAGACCTTTCAAGGGAACAGGCAGAGGATTTGATAGCCCAATGCGACGTTGGGGCACAGGTAGAGGGGGAAACGCGTGAGGGTAGGGCCCGAACAGGTGCAGGCAAGCATGGCAAAAGGCACTGCAAGCGCTGCAGTAAGACAGGGCACAATTCGCGCACGTGTGAAAAAGATGTAATAGACGTTAGTGATTAAGAATATGTACTGTTAGCTACAGTACAACGTTGTAGTGTTGAGTAATTAAGTGTAGAAGGCCTAATAGCTTGTTGAGGCGGTCCACTCGCTTAGCCGGTCCACTCGCTATACACTCAAGTTATGCGCTTTTTGTGGAGCGTTGACTGAGCAAGCTGGATATGGAACAAACTTCCGCCTTCTCCTGCTGTTCAGCTAAGAATGCTTCTCTTTATCATCCATATAACCACCAAGATAGTCGCGTTATACGCCAGACTAGTCGCAGGTGGAACCTCCAGTACCAGTCATAGGCGTTGCGGTTGTATCGATCGCTCCGCCTGAAACAGGGTAATATCCGCTCTTGGCTTGGAACGCGCAGTCGTGGAACCAGGTATCACCATCAATTCGTTTTCCAGATTGGGCAACGCACTAAGTTGTTAGAATATTACACTGGTTCAAAAGGTGCATACTTACACGACCGGCACCTGGATCGTATTTGGCCTATTGGAATTAGCTGAGAATGGTTATAGGGACTTTAGAGACCTTACAATATCAGAGAAGGTGTTCTGGCAGGTATTGAAAGTCAACTGCCAGTCATAGTGCCAACTTCCGTCTTGATTCTGAATCTGACAGTCGCATTGCTTGTGGTCCTTGGCAACCACAGCTGAAAGAACAAACGGGAGAAGAGCGAAAATGAAGTGCATTGTAGGAAGCTTTGACAATCGGATGAGTGTTAAGTGCGGTGCTTGGAGAGGATTGAGTTGCTTGCAAAAGAGATGTTCTGCCTGTTGAGGGAGAAATTAGCATCTTTATATCTTTCAAGGCTTGATCATAGCTGCCCTCATCATTTCGTGCACGTGAAGTAGAATGCTGTAGCTCTACCAAAACTAGTATGGTAGCACGCATAAGTTTTGTGAGTGGGTCTGGAATAACAGGGGGCTTTTCGGACGATCCACTCACAAAACTTATGGCTGCTACCATAGTAAACTAATCAACCGCGAACGGTCCGAAGACAATTCGTACTCATCAGAAGCAACGGCGGACCTAGAACCCAAAGCACAAGAGTTACGAACAGCCCCTACTTTACTCGGCCAAGATGAGCGGTCAGGTATCAACTAATTGGGGGATTTGTCCCGGTCTAACTGCGGACATCAGCGCTGCCGTATCTCTGATGATTGACCGCTTACCGCTCATTTTATCCGACCAAACCCCTGACCTCTAGTTAAGTGGACTAGCTAGATACGAAGCTGTTGCAAAAGATACATCCACTATCCTGTGCAGCAAGAGGTTGATTGATAAATCTTTTGCTGCGCGACAGTTACGAGCCTGGAGCCGCTGAAACTGCGCAAGTGAGCTCCAAGTGGATCCTATTGTGAAGGAATAGACAGGTGATCCAACGTGGGGCGAAAGGTCGTATATCTATTAGGGTAAACTACTTCGTATTGTAGGAACGAGATCGTAAGGGTCCAAGCTTGACGAATTTGTTTGGTTATGCGCACGTGGGCCAGGTTGTAGATAGGAGCACGGTCTTTGGCGCGTCGGTCTCGTGTTTTTCAGCTTGGACACAGAATTGTTAGTCAACCAATCAGCCGCCTACCGGTATCGCGTCGGTCGCGCTATCTAATTTCGGCTCTTCATCGGCCTAGAGTTAATAAAGCCACATCTGACCGAACATAGTGTCTTGAAAAACGAAAAGGGGAGTCTTCACAGAGACAAGAGACAAGAGTAAAGACTTTGGAGTTGTACTGTTAGCTATCTTGGGTATTATGCCAGCAGCAACATTCCACTGAGCCTTTATTACAGCCCCGTTGTCATAATTGCTCCATCTCAGCTCAAGACAGGCCTTTGCCAAAGTAGAAGTTACAGCACCTTACGTTGCAGTTCCTCTCAACCTTAAGATGTGCCTCTGCAATCAGATTAGATGTGTAAGCATGTCACTGCTGAATCAAGCGTTAGTTCAGCAATTGTTTAGCAAATTACCTGTAACTCCGTTGCTTCTGTGATGACTGTCGTTAACACAAGAGTTGCCAAGAAGTTAAAGTTTGAAGCTTGCTTACATATCGTGGTTGGTAACCCCACACAGACCCGTTCAAACCGCGCCACCTCTAACTAGCATAGGTATAGGCTGAATCCCACATAACTGAAATTATACGGTGAATTTGCCTACTTATACAGCTTTGCAATCAATTGTCTCCACTTACGCTTAAGTCCGAGTTAACTCTATTGGGGGTGGGGGGTGGGGGGTGGGGACGCTTCTGAGGGGTTTTGCTGCCAGAACTGTTAGAGCGAAAAGATAGCACAAGGCAACTAGTGATCTGATTCGTAGGTTTCTCGCCAATGGTTAAGTTCTGTAAGGGTTCCTTGTACCAGCAACAATGGAACTTCTTGTCCACATCTTCCTTCAGATTAGATAGTTGTAAAAAGTCGATGCACAGAGTCAACCCAAACGCAGAGCATCAAGTCTAGATTGTTAACATGAGGCTGCAATACGACACTAGGTACTGCCAAAGCTTAGGGCTTCGTATTGGTGATATCTAGCCATTAAGTGATCGTCAAAGAGCTCGGACTAAGCAACCAAGTGGCGGCTGAGTCTGCCAAGACGTGGCTTTCAGACTGTAATCATTCTGACCGCATTCCTGCAAATCTCCGGCAACGGGAATTTTTTGAATTGTCATAGTCTAGCTGATGGGTGATTGTTAAAATGCTTAGGCTGAGAAATCGATTGGCAACAGAGACGCCGCTTTCAACCTGTGATTGGTTTAACCGCGTTGCTGCAAATTTCTGGCAACAGGCTTTCTTCGTAGGTTCCCCTTTCTGGGCAATACCCTGGAGTTTTAACCTGTTTTCTGTGACGAAGTCCTTCATGTTAGGTGAGTATAAAGTCGTCTGTATTCGCCCTCTTGCAGTTTATACCAGCCACTTTCTCAACTACCGTACATTTGTTACAGCATCGTCGGTCGTATACTTAGAAGCCACCATTCCAAGCAAGGTTAAACGCTTAACGTCATTATGGTTGCCGTCCTCCTTACCCGTGGCCCCGCTACGGCCATTGCACTCCTTACCGCTGTTGCTTCACTTACTGGTGGTGTGTTCTTTACCGCCTTACGAAATTCGGTAATCGACTGTTCCAGCGGATCATCTACCCATAAAGCTTGCCTAGTTTCTGTGGTCGAAACGACTTTCTCCGCTCTCATTACAGTTGGCGCCGCTGGTGGAGCAATCTTCATTGGACTTACATCTCCTACCCCAAGGGATCTCTCAGGAGCTTCAGCTCTCTTCCGTCTGGATGGCCAAGACATTGACTGGCATGAAGGTATGGGCAGCCACAGGTTTGGCCTGAATCGTACCCTTGCCGATCCCGCCGTTGTTGAGTACCAGCTTAACTCAACCTCACATGTGGCCAAGTACCTTTCATACCAAACTGAAGAGGGACACTTAGTCATGCGTCACGACACTGGCATAGATGTGGCTCACGGACTACTGAAGCGTGGCACCTGCCGTGCTTACATTGACACTGTTATTTTCGGTGACGATTTGAGGGCTTCCGAACTTGCATCTGCCATCCCTGCTGCTCAGTACGAGGCAGGAGCTACTGCTCTTGTCGACCACATGATCAATTTCCAAAAAGACTACGGTTGCATTGAGCTCCAGGCCTTGAGTGGCGCTACAGCGACTGGAAACGCAGCACGTTTGGCGTTTGGAGCATCATGTTCCCACAGCATTCCAAACACTCCCAACTGCAGAACTGCAGACTACAACCTCATACTGGCCAAAATGACCGAGTCGTAGAGACGCTACGCATTAAAAGACACATTTTTGTTAAAGGAAACACTCTCCTGTTCTATGTAAGAAACAACCCAGTGCCATGGTTGTATGTTCTAATATTCTCAATAGACTTTCGGATTTGATTGGCATTTAATGAAATCATAATTGTTGTATTTACGTTTTGTTCTTTCTGCATATTTCAAGCTCATAACGTTAGCCTTAGAAATATCTTATGCTATATGTATCACCTCTTATGTAATGACAAGTGCCAGACAGACGTCTCACTCTACACGAAGACATGCAGTGCATATGTTGCGGTATCAAGGGCAAATGTATACCGTGTCCGCCGGGCTCGTGCACGGCTCGGGCTCATGCACGCGATCACCAAAACATCCCAAAATCTTCAACACCATAACTCCACCAAATGGACTCCGTTTCCCTAGCTATTGAAAAGGCACGCGCAGCAAGCTCAGACAGATCATTTTCGTACCAGGAGGTTGCTGATGCGATAAATGCGTCGCGATTGACAGTGTTGCGAAGGGCGAGAGGCGTAACCACGTCGCGTGCGGACGCCTATCAACAACTACAAAAACTCACAACAGAACAGGAATATGAGCTTGCTGCTTATATAAAAGAGCTCACAGAGCGTCACCTGGCACCTACAAGGCAAATGATACAAAATTTTGCGTCCGAACTTGCTCACGAGAGCGTTGGCGACACCTGGGTGTCTGACTTCCTGCACTGTTACACTGAGACTCTCCTATACAAATGGAGCTGCGCCATGGATTGCCAGCGCTATTACGCCTCATCAGAGGATAAGTACAAGCGCTATTTTGATACGCTGTACTCTGCAATTGAAAAATACAACATCCTGCCCTGCAACACGTACAATATGGACGAGAAAGGCTTCGCTATAGGCCTTATTGGAAGGAGCAAGCGCGTATTCTCTAAGCAATCATTTGAGCAAGGAAAGGTTACACAAGCGCTACAGGATGGCAACAGAGAGTGGGTGACACTGCTGGCAAGCGTGTGCGCTGACGGGAGCGTTCTGCCTCCAGGCATCATTTTTACGGGCGCCGACAACACTATACAGAGTACATGGGTGGAGGATATAGAAGAAGGAAAACACAGCGTCTTTGTCACTGCAACTCCCTCAGGCTGGACAAACGACAGTGTAGGATTAGCGTGGGTTGAGCAGCTGTTTGACCGCTACACCAAGAAGAAAGCGCGCAGAAGCTGGCGATTGCTCATTGTCGATGGCCACGGCTCTCATTTGACGATTGCTTTCATCAATTACTGCGATCGCCACCGGATTCTGCTACTAATCTTTCCTCTGCACGCTACACATGTGCTTCAGCCGCTCGACGTAGTGCTGTTTGCTCCTCTTGCTGCTCAGTACTCTGCCGCCGCTGTATCGCACCTTCACAATAGCCAAGGCTTGTTGGGGGGTGCATAAGAGCGACTTCTTCCGCCTATTCTATGAGGCGTGGGAGTCTACTTTCTACCCAGAACTTATACTCAGC
The DNA here is from genome assembly GCF_010094145.1 of Didymella exigua CBS 183.55. Classification (NCBI taxonomy): domain Eukaryota; kingdom Fungi; phylum Ascomycota; class Dothideomycetes; order Pleosporales; family Didymellaceae; genus Didymella; species Didymella exigua. The sequence goes on from NW_022984855.1 coordinate 8,174, forward strand.
TCCTTCGTTAACACAGGCATCTTTCTGCAGAATCTAAGCGTTATACTTAAGCGATTTGAGCAACGAGGCAACAGCGAGCCAAGTACACCTCCAGCTATTGCTGGTAACAGTTGGCGATCAATTGACTGGCTCTTCAAGTCTGTCGTGGCGGAGGACGACTCTGAGGCGGCAAAGCAATTAAGGCAGACTCTCCACCACATCTCCACTTAAAACGTGCTTCTAGAGACTGAAAACAACAGACTTTGCAGTACAATTGCACGCTTAAACCCCTTAAAAAAGCAACAGAGGACTCTTAACTTGCAGCAGGATAAGAAGTACAAGTCTGACGCCACGCTCTACAGTCCTTGTAAAGTACGCAAAGCCTGACAAGAAGCTTACAACAATGAACAACAGCAACTTGAAGAAACAATTGCTGAGCATCACAGGAAGGAGCAATAAGCGCAAACTGCCCTTCAGAACAAGTTAGAGAAAGAGAGATGCTCTGTTGCGTACAAGAATCGCCTTATGTCGCAGTGAGTGCAAGCAGTGCGCAAGGAATTGAGGATTGAACTGAGGTTGTATTGTGTGAAGCTACGAACGGTATATCTACATAGGTGGCTGTAAACAGCGCTAGTGCAAAACAGGGAGTCGCCTCTCACCAAAGGTGAGGCGCGGGTTGCCTATGAGGCAAGAGACACGCAAACCGTGACACACCCCCTAGCTGCCGTAGGCTCAACGGCAGGGAGTCGACGACAGCTAATCAGTGTCGATTTAGTAGGTGATAGATAGCATCAATGTCATCGTTGTCAGCCTGACGTAGGCCCTTCAGGCGCTCAGTAATGTTAACAAGACCAAGTTGGCGGATAAACTCAGCGAACTTCTGCTTAGGTAGAATCTTCGTGAGTCCGTCAGCAGGCATGTGATCAGTAGGTACCCATTTGACGTTAATACGTGAGGCGGTGACCTCCTGTCGGATCCAGAGCTGATGGATATCAACGTGTTTGACTTTTGTGTGAAGCTTGTCGTGCTCCTTCGTAACAATACGGACAGTCTGCTAGTTGTCGCACCAGATCGTAGGTATACAGTCGAGCGTGAGGTTGATGCCAGCGAAGAAACGCATCCACTCTTCCATCTGCGAGGCTGCGAGGGAGAGCGAGAGCAATTCAGACTCTGTGGTTGATTTTGTGACTGTGCGCTGGACAGTCGATTTCCAGTCGATCATAAGTCCTCCAAATTTAAAGGCGTATCCCTGAGAGCTCCGGCGAGTCTCAGGCTCGTCAGCGTACGAGGCATCAGATGATCCAAAGAAGAGAGGATCGCGGTATGTAGGATCGTCAGTGAGATACTCGGCCATGTCGTGCGCGCTGGCAGAGGCTTCAAGGGCGAGAGCCTTCGTGCTGAGCAGGTAGCGCCAGGTCTGGCGGATCTTTGAGATGTGAGACTGTCCTGGGTTGATGAGGTGGCAGGCAAAGACAACGTGCGTTCGGGCGACGTCAGGTCTACCCCAGACAGCGATGTATGCAAGAGAACCAACAAGCTGCTGGTAGAGCTTCGTACGAGCAGTATCAGTCTCCTCAGTAGACTGTGGCAGCCAGTTCTCCGTCAGTGGGACGTCTGGAGCCTTGCCCACAGCCTCAATGCTGAATCGAGCGCACACCTTGTCAATGAAAGCGTCTTGGACTAGCCAGGTCTTGTGCAGAGCTCGGTCGCGGACGATGCGGATACTAAGAAACTAGGTAAGGTCTCCTATTACTTTGATGTTGTATAGGTCTACCAGATCCTTCTCAAAGGACTGGTGGTGATAGGTGTTTGATTGATGAAACGCCATAACAATGTCGTCAACGTAGACAAATATGATAAGCCAGCAGCTTGTATATAGGCATGGGAAGCCGTTAACTGGCTTTAGGCCTAGTTTTACAAGCTGTTGACGTAGCTCATTGTACCATAGGATTGGTGACTCCTTCAGGCCGTACAGGGCGCGGAGCACCAGCATGATCTCGCCTTCGGTATGGCGGAAGGCCTCAGGCGTTTCAGCGTATAGCTTGCGGTTGGTTTTTGCGTTCAAGAAGGCAGTAGGGACGTCGTACTGCTTCAGTTCAAGATCGAAGTAATTAGCGATTGCAATAAGAGCGCGAAAGTTGCGGATAGCAAGTGTAGCAGCGTATGTGTCGTCTATCGGAGCTTGGAGGTCTCCTCGGACAACGAGTCGAGCCTTAAACCGTGAGAGATATCCATCTTCATCCGTCTTGTAAGTAAAGACCCACATTAGCGGCAGTACCTCACTATCCGCAGTGGCCTTTGATTGCTCTGTCTGTCCAAAGACGCCTTTGGCGCGTAGATCTCGCCATTCAATCTCCATAGCACGTCGGAATTGATTGCCGAACATGTGTGTATTAAGACGGTTTTCTAACTTTGGCAGAGGCGGCAGCTGTGACTGATGGATTCGTGGTACTTCATCTGCGCTGGCTGAGGCTCTGTCAGAGAGGATCTCGGTTGAGAACGCTCGCAGGTAATCGACGAGAGGCTCAGGTCCCATCCTCGCTGCGTAGATCTGTACTGCAAAGTTGTTCAGATCCCTTAGCTTTCGATTGCGCTTGCCCAAGACAATCAGGTTTGTGTCAGTTGGATCAAGATTGACGTCCCGTGGCGCTTTCTCGCCTCGTCGGCGGTAGCCCTTAGGAACCATGTGTATTGTGTCCTCCTCAGGTAATTTAGAGGTTAGCAGTGTGTCGTCAGATTCGAGTGCGTCGTCAGCCATCTCACCCCCCAACTGGGAGCCTCCAGCTGTCGGAGCTGAGGTCACAGGTGTTGTTTGGCGGCTGCGTTGGCGCGCGGTCAGCAGGTCGTCGATGCTGACATCATCATCCTGCGGCATCTCTGGATATTCGAGTAGCTCGATCACCTCCTCGATCACTGGTGTAGAGGCGTAGCCATCCATTCCATCAAAGAATAGCGTAGGTTCGAATACGACGTCGCGTGTGACGATAACAGTGTCTTTTGTAGGCAGCCATATGCGGAAGATATTAGTGCCTTGGTAGCCAACAAGGTGGCCGATGAGAGTACGCGATTCAAGCTTGTCGGCAGCTCTCAGGTCGCGGTTGTATACATAGGCGCGACAGCCAATAGGCCTCATATGAGCGACGAGTGGCTTTCGTCCCCATACGACCTCGTACGGCGTCTTCCAGCCTAGTGCTTCAGTTGGCGTACGATTGAGGATGTACGCGGCGGTGCGATACATCTCCTGTGATAGGTTCTTGGGCAGGTTGGCGTGTATGCGCATAGCGCGAGCTCGCTGCGTAAGGACTCCGCCTGCGCGTTCAATAAGCCCATTTGGTTCCTTTGTGCCAGCTGGGGCCGGCTCGTATAGCATGCCCAGCTCTTCTGTAGTGTTGATAAGATCGTTGCCAAATCCTTTCTCGTTGTCGCATCGGATGGCGACTACGTCCGCGTTGTACACACGTTGGATTCGACGGATCAAGGCCATGAACCAACGAGTAAGTGTTGGCTTGTCCTTTCGCTTGATTGTGGCGATCTCATGCCACTTCGAGTACTCGTCTATAGAGTGTAGGGCGTACTTGCTGCCGTCGATACACTCCTGTCCCACAGGGATGATGTAGATCAAGTCTATTGCAATTCGAAAGAACGGTCGTTGTGCGCGGCTCTCAGCCGGGCGTCTCGAGATGATGTGAGTCATTCGAGCTTCAGTGCAGGTCTGGCAGAGACAGTCCATGTGGTCTCCTGTCAGTTGGACGCCAGTGACGTTTGATTCAAGCCGGTCGACTGCCTTTCAACCTGGGTGGCCCCAAATTTGATGAGCAGCGCGTCGATCAACGACATTGGCAGGCTTTGGCGCGTACGATGGGCGATATGATGCCCCAAACGTACTCAGCGGTGTGTTGAGAAGCGACAGCGGTGGTCGGCGTGATGGCTCAGCATCAATCAGCCAGTGTCCTCCATTGTATTCGAGTTGTGCGATAACGTTCGATGTCTGTCGCATGTAGAGGACGTCGCGGCCGGAGTCGAAGTGGATTGACTCTGTACGGCAGCGTGCGAGTCCTAAGACGCTTGTAAGGAAGCCTTCGACGTACGCGACGTGCGTTAGCTCCAGCTTTAGCTGTCCATGTGGTGTACGGACGACGAGTTCCATCGTTCCCCACGCGGTGATGAGGATACAGGTATTGCCAGCGTTGATAGAACGACGTTGTGGATTGTCACTCGTCCTCCTCCAGCCCTTCCATGCCTCTGTGTTGACGACGTGCGTATTGGATCCTGGATCGACAATCCATCGATTGCGTAGTTCAGTCTGAGTGATTTCATCGACAGCCATTGTCGTGAGAGATCCCGTAGGCTCAGTGTGAGCGTCAATAGCAATGACGACCTCATCATCGTGGTCAACTTGATTGTGCCTGTCGTGACTGCTGTGGCCGTCGTGGCCGTTGTGGCCGTCGTGGCCGTCGTGGAGAGGCTTGAGTAATGGGCCAGTCGATATCACGAACGTGTCAGTGTTGACAGGTGGCTCGCCGTCATCGACTCGCAGTGATCCAGTGTTCTGAGGTTGGCGGGTCAACCATCTCGCAAGAGCAGCCTTGATGCGCGCGTTGATCTTAGAGTCCTTCCGCGCTTCCTCAACCTTGCGTACGGCCTCAGCTGCAGGCTGATAGGTCTTCGGACGTGCCGGGTGGCGTGGATTCAGGATGAAGCAGTCAGTGTACCAATGCTGCTTCCCACATACGCAGGTAGGAATTGATCGTGCACCGTCACGGCGACCGCGACCAGTCGATTGAGTCTCAGTCAGCTTCGTGATTCCGAGCTCAGCAGCAGAGACTGCCAGGCCTGTAGATTGAGGCTTCGTGCGGCGTAGGTATGTGGTCATCTCAGCGACGTATGTCTCAAGAGATGAGATCTCTGCAGTAGTGCCACGCGCTTCATGTTTGAAGATCTCGCGTAGGCAGGACGTAGCATATTCCTGATCCAGAGCCTTGCAGGCGATCAGAAAGTCCTCTTGCGGTCGGTTGCCGTCAGTTTCCGGCAGCGTGATTGATTTGCCTTGGGCGGTGATGTATACCCAGTCAGTGAGCCATTGCTCGATCTTCTTTGCAGCTCGTGGAGCAGTCTTGAGAGTGTTGTACTTGTCAGCAAGCTCGCGGCGGCGAGTTGCGTCAGTTGGGCAAAGGAACTTCTTAAGAGCGACCAGTCGGTCGTAGGGTGTCTCGTGATCCTTGATTAGGTGGATGTGGCGTACAGCAATCGTCTTGCTGATGTCTGTGTTCAGGTCGGCTAAGGCCTTCTTCTGGGTGCGGTACTCAGAGCGGCGGCGCTCCCATCGATCACATTCCCATCGGTAAGACTCTCGGTCGTCTGCAGTCAGGTCAGAGAGCCTAGTAGCTCCAGCCCGGTAGTCGATGAGTTGAGGCTCAGTAGCCTCCGTCAGCTCAGGGAGAAGCTCCCTAGCTACGTCAGGATTAATGTACTGCCAGAGACCGTAGCGGTTGGCAACGTCTCGGCGAATGAACAACCAGGTAAACCAGTCGTCAGGTGTGTTGAGTATGACAGTGACACGCGTCACTGCGGGATCAGACTCAGCAGCCATTGCAGAGGCTGTAGTCGTGTATGAATGGATCCAGGCAGAGATCCAGGCAATGTGCGTCGTGGGTGGACGCGGTAACAGGTGCGCTGTGGTAGACGCGGTATAGCAACGTGCGACTCAAGTAGAGTGACGATTGCAGCAGCAGGTGAGAACAATCCTAGGTTGCAGCCGGGCTCATAACTGTCGCAGTGAGTGCAAGCAGTGCGCAAGGAATTGAGGATTGAACTGAGGTTGTATTGTGTGAAGCTACAAACGGTATATCTACATAGGTGGCTGTAAACAGCGCTAGTGCAAAACAGGGAGTCGCCTCTCACCAAAGGTGAGGCGCGGGTTGCCTATGAGGCAA
>NW_022984855.1:14185-38453 GCF_010094145.1 Didymella exigua CBS 183.55
GCTGTAAACAGCGCTAGTGCAAAACAGGGAGTCGCCTCTCACCAAAGGTGAGGCGCGGGTTGCCTATGAGGCAAGAGACACGCAAACCGTGACACCTTAAGACGTCGCGGGCAAAGAGAGAGGCAGAGGCTGCTAAGAAAGAGCGTCTCAAACAAGAACACAACGCAGCAAAAGCTATACAATCATCCCAATCAGGTAAGCGCGCGACATTAAAAAAGACACAGAAGAAGCCTCGGAAGCAACAGAGGCTTCGTGTGGGTGCTAGGCGTGGTGTTGTTGTGGAGGAGCCGGCACCTGCACCTCGTACTCACACCACCCGCAGCGGCCGCACCGCAACTCAGAATTATTAATAGAGCTTGCAATATTACTGCATAAGTTTGTAGATACTTAGAATTAATTTTGGCTATAACGTAAACCCCCAGCACCCGGGCCAACCCAGCACCCGGGCCAAAAAAGCTTGGCAGTACCAACTCACGTTACAACTCTTCAATTTCATCGCTATTTAACATAGAGCCTGCGTACGCTGTGCTCGTATCTGATTCAGAATATGCCTCTATATCTTTTTTGCACGTTCGCGCGTTGTGTCCAGTCCCTCCACAGTTTCCACAGCGCTGTAGAGCTGGTTGAGCTTGTTCTTGATCACCACCACCACGAGCCTTCTTCGACCGCTCAGCGGCTACAGAGGCCTCTGCGGCCACCTGAGCTGCTGCCTCACCATACTCCATAGTACCACCTTGCTAGATCCGCTTCCTTTTGCGCGATTTCCGCTTAGTCATTACTGCTAATTGCTCTTCAAGCTCAGTAATCCAGGCTGCTTGAAGCGCGTTCTGATGCAGCATAAGCTCGCCGCCTCTAACAAGCTGAGAGAAGCCTGCTTGCGCAGTAATAGGCGACTGAGTAAAAGAATCGCGTAGGAGCTTCGACTGAGATCCAAACTTGTGGGTATTGCTTGGAGTCTTCGACTGCCACGGCGTCTCTAGGAGGAGGGGTTCTGGCAGGGTACGCAGGCGCACTTTAAGGCGATCTAACACGACCTGCGCGTTGAGAGGGACTAGCCCTGCTGCCTTAAAGGCCTTGCGATAGTTCTCTGCTGTAAACACGTTAAAAAACGCGTCCTTAAAAGCAGGGAGAAAGCCTTCTTTGTTAATGTGGAAGACGCGCTTGCGTACTAAGTCTCGTACGCGCTGAGAGTACTTGCGCTTTAACAGCGAGAAGCAGACTACATCAAGTGGCTGGAGGATGTGCGATGAGTGAGGTGGCATTTAGAGGGTAAGTATCATGTTTTTGAGGCAGTAGTCCTTAAAATCCTGGTTGAGGTGGCTCTCATGGCCGTCCAAAATGAGCAGCCTGTACGCCCCCACCTGGCTCGCCTTTGTATGCGCGTCGAAGTGCTTCAGCCACTCAAGGCTGAGCGCGTTGTTCGTCCAGCCGCTCTCGGAGACGGAGAGCTTCCAATTGCGTGGTATATCTGCCTCCTCGTACCAGGCAGAGATGTGAACGCGTCCTTTGTAGATGATGAAAGGCGGGGTACAAGATCTAGCAGCGCAGACGCTCTGGATGACTGTTACCCACTCGCGATCACCTGGCTGAACGAGCTGAGGTCGATTACGTCTCTCTGCGCCTGTGACAACCTTTATTGAGCCAATAACACCCATCTGGAAGCCAGTCTTGTTGAAGTTGTGCACGTTGTGGTTGTGTACGCTGTATTTAGCTTTTGTGTCCTCTACTAGCTTAAACCACGCGCTGATTGTCTCTGGATCCTCCTGCAGCATCCTCTGCCTATCTTTGGCTCGATTGAAGGCCATCTTGAGCTCAGCTGAACGCGTTACGAAGCGCTCAGCCCAGTGCTTGCCAACAGGCTGTCCACCGCGTACACCCAACAGTTTGTCGGCCATATCTGCCACCTCGCACAGCTGGGGCGCGAATCCTCGCGAATCGAGGTCAAGAATGTATTGTATGATCATTTGCTCTTTGGTGCGCGTGAGCTTATGTTGTGCGTTGCGTCTATTGTCAATATAGAGTCTGCCTCTATACCTAGCACTCAAGGTTGTACGCGGTACGTTGAATGCCTGAGCAGCGCTTTGGAGGCTTTTAAATTCATGTAATTAGAAAGTAGAAAGGGCAAGATTAATTCTACCCTCTTGTTTAGATAATTGCGCATCTTGTTGGCGAGGCATTACGTGTTAATATTAATAGTTGTGGTCTTGGCAAGAAATGGCCCGGGTGCTGGGTTGGCCCGGGTGCTGGGGGTTTACGTTATAATTAATGCTTGTTGTTGACTTATACGATCTTTTTTGTGAGTTTGAGATGTCTGAAATTGTTGCGGCAAACGTAGCCGCTGTATATCGATGGAAAACTGCGCTGAGTTGCTTGCTAGCTAGGAGGCGACCATATATACATGCCCTGAGACGTGCTAGTCCAAGGTAGTCAACGGAGGTGACGATCGAGGCCTGTCGGACCGACTTGCACCGCAACAGAAATTCGTGCACGAGCCCGAGCCGTGCACGAGCCCGGCTGACACGGTATAACGAGTGTATTGTGTTCTGTTGTTGTCGTGTTGCTTGCATCTTTGCTCTCCAAGGCTCGCTGCGCGGTCTGTTTTGATGACGTCTTTGTGATGCAGCTGAGGTAAGAGGTGCTCAACAACATGAGGAAGTAGGACCAGACCACCGCCAACAACACGTGATCTGCTTCTCCTCTCAACCGTTACAGCATATCTTTGCTTTTGCACCAAAATATTTAGCGCGCACAGCCTAGCGTGAGCGCCTTTCTTTGTATTTTCAGAGTGCCTTTCTTTGCTCTTAACAATGTGGCAACCTAATGCAAATTACACACAGCGTGCGCAACCTATGTTCTAGTTCTATGTGTCATTTGCAGCTCCAAAGTGTAACGACGCAGGCAAGAGAGATATCCGGAATAGGTGTGAATCCGCTACGAGGCATATGGGAGTGCTGGGATGATATGATTTGATTTGATTTGATTGGGTCCTACACGGTTGCAGCCGCGAGAAGCAGCTATGCCCGGATGACAGGCTTGACGGACAGCCGACGCGGTGCGGACGTTGATCCGCGCCGCCCCACTTCATCTCTACGACCATCTGCCCTCAGAGGCCTGCCGTTTCCCTCTCATCACTATCTACATTTGGCTCCCAACCTTATCTAGATATTGACTCTACTAACTGAACCCTGTACTTCTAGGCTTGTAGAGGCACAATTGCCTCGTGTTCTGCGTCTGCGATACCTTCAGTCTCCCCCCAGCGCTCGGCTGTCGTCTTCGCGCCTGCGATCCCCATTTTGCCGAAGGATCTGCGTCTGCTCTATATACTTGATGGCTTTGGTGGCTAGCTGTGGCGTGCCTAGGATAGTCCGGATGTTGTTTCGTCCGGACAGGTTGGCGAAGATGCGGTTCCGGAGGTTCCTGCGCTTGTTGCAGTAGAGGAGGATGTGCGCGACAGTCTGTCGTCTCGCTCCACAGTCACAGCGGGGGCTGGTGACGTCTGGCACTCTTCGGGCGAAGAGGAAGTCGTTGAGGCCAATCTTCTCAGTCCGCAGCTGTACCAGCAGCGCGCTTTCCTGTTTTGTGAGGCCCTCATGGAGCCGGAGTATCTTCTTAGTAGGCGTCGGTGTGTGTCTGTATGTCGCTCGGCCTTTAGTGTCTTTACGCCACTTTGCTATCCATGCCCGCTCTGCCTGTGTCTTGCACCATCTCTTCACCGTCGACCGTATGGTGAACAGCTGGGGAGGCGGATCTGCTGGCTGCTGACTGCGGCCGTCCTCCCTCCATCCGGTGGCTTCCTTGGCCGCTCTGTCGACGGCCTCGTTCCCGGGTATGCCCACGTGGGCTGGTATCCATCGGACGGTTACTGTCCGTCCGTTGTCCTGGAGCTCCTGGACCTGTCTCGCGATGTCCGCAAGGATGTAGGCGCCTGACCGTCCCTCCGCCTTGGCGATGGACCAGATGGCGGCCTGGTTGTCTGTGTATATAGCGACGTCTTGTCGCGCCCCGTTCCGGCCTGCATATTCTTGTGCGATCTGCAGTGCTAAGCTGATACCTTGCAGCTCTGCTGCGTATACTGTTGACGCAGTGTCTAGGACCATGTGTACAGATCGTGTCTGTTGTGTGAGCGGACACAGTGCTGCAGAGCCTATCTCGCCTTCGATGCCGCTACCGTCTGTGTATATGCTAAGGCTGCTGTCCTTTGCGCGTTCTCTGTCATGTCTCTCCCGTGCCTTGTCAGCAGTTAGATCGATGTAGGTGGTTGGACCTTGTCTCCAAGGTGGAGTAAGGAAGCATGGGATCTGCTCTTGCCTATCAAAGTCTTGGGTTCGTCTCCTCATTATGTCGCTGTGTACCTTCTCCCAGGAGCTGATGTGTCTGATACGGGTCTTGTCTACGGCTGTCAGCTCTGCTGTGCTTGTCTGAAACCCTGAGGTAGCCGCGATGTCCCTACTCGAAAGTAGCCAGGTGACCGTGTCTGCGTTGTGCTTCCATATCTGCTGCTCAATAGGGAGGAGAAATGTCTCTATGTCTAGCGCCGCTCTTGACGTAGCCCTGTACGCCCCGCTGATAACCCTCGCTGCTCTTGCTTGTATACTCTGCAATGTGTTAAGCATCCTTCTGGTGTACAGCTTCCCTTTCATGCTAGCGTTTGACCATATCGAGCAGGCGTACATTATCTGCGGGAGCACGGTGCCCTCATATATTCGCCGCAGGTCAAGAAGACTGGCGCCCCAGTTAGACCCTCCTAGGCTGCTGAGAGCGTTGATTGTCTTTGTTGCTTTTTGTCTGATCTCCTCTGTGTGTTCTTTCCAGTGTAGCTTCACATCCATTGTTAGTCCGAGGTACTTGCACGTTGCTGCGGGTCGTATCTCGCCCCATTCAGTTTGAATAGGTGTCGCAGTGTTGATGCGTTTGCGTGATCTCGTGAAGTGAGTGAGCTGGAACTTGTTCGGAGCGAAGACTGATGCGTGTGTGTTGGCCCAACGCTGTGCCTTCTCGAGTATCCTACCCAGTGTCTCGCATGTTTGCTCTGTCGTCTTGCCCCATGCGAGGATGCCAACATCGTCTATGTAGCCTGTGGACATAATGTCTAATGCTTAGTTGCATTCGTCTATCAGGTCAGCATTGTAGAAGAGGTAGAGGATAGGTGATAGCAGTAATCCCTAGGGTATGCCTGTGTTAATTTGATACGCTGTCGACCAGAAGCCGTCAATTGCGATGCTCGTATGTCTACTGCTGAGAAAGCTTGCGATCCACTTCACTGTCTTCTTATCCACTTGCCTCTTGCGTAGATCGTGGAGCAGGCGTATGTGCGAGACGTTGTCAAAGGCGCCAGAGACATCAAGGAGCAGGAGGCTTGCTACGTGACTAGTGTTCTGGCTCCATGTTTCGTATATCTTGTGGGTGACGGCATGGAGAGCATGCTCAGTCGAGCGCATCTTCCTGCCGCCCATGTGTGTCGGTGGTAGGACGTGATAGGTCTCGGCCAGGTAGCTGAGCCGTCGCGCTATAACTGCATCCATGATTTTGCCTATGGTGTTTATCAGCGCAATAGGTCTGTACAATTTCGGTGCTATGTAGTCATCCTTGCCTAGCTTGCGTAAGACTACCGTCGTCGAATCACGAAAGTAGGCCGGACAGTATCCTAGATGTAGGCTCTGGTTGAAGATCCTTGTCAGGTGGGTTGCAAGCTGGGCTGTTCCCGCCTGTAGGGCTTTGTTAGCGATGCCATCTGGGCCAGGTGCCTTGAGCAGTGACGCTGCTTGGATGGTGTTTTTGATCTCCTTCTCTGTTCTCTGTGGCATGTCTATCTGCTTATCATATTGTGCGTCTCGTATGTCATCCAAGTCTGCTTCTAGTGGTGCTAGAAAGAAGGCCTCACAGAACACATCTGCTTTGACTTTCGGGTCTGTCGCCTCCTGCTGCGTCTCTGGGTGTCGTATGGCGGGTGTGATTATTGGCGCCTGATTCCCCCTTGTCTTCGCCCATTTGACCAGTCTCCACAATGCCTCTGGCGACTTTGCAGCCTGCTCAACCTGTTCTCTGTGAGCATTCCTTAAGGCCTTCTTGATTGTTCTTGCTTTGTGGTTTCTTGCTGCGCGATAGGCCTCCCACGACTCGTCTGTGTGACGCTGGCTGTGCACTCTCTTAAGTCTCTTTGCTTCTGTGAGCACTGCGCTGCACTCTTCCAACCAACCCTGTCTCACATGATCTGACGGCCGTGTGTATGGTATTGCTTTGTCAATGGCTCCTTGAATTGCCTTGACGATCTCTTGGACGTAAGCGTCAAGCGCTGTCTTGGTTGCAGGTCTGCGAAGTGGCGGCAGAGCCCGTTTCAGCGTCTTGTAATAGGTCTTCTCATCTAATCGTTTCCAGTCTCGCCTTAGTGTTACATCAAGTTGCTGTATCCTCATGTCTATCACAGTACTAATGGGCAGGTGGTTAGAGTCGTGGTCAAGGTCTCAGTCGACCTAGCTTCTAATCACCTAATTGACCAGACCTAAAGTCGCTAGGCAAAGATTAATAGTTGTGCGTGCAGCTCCTGCTTCATATGTAATAGTCCTAGGAGGCAGTGTATTGCTTAGGTTGAAGTCCTCTATTATTGCTAACAGATCTGCAGACTCAGGGTCGGTGTGTCTCACGTTTGCGCCTCCCTACATGGGGTGGTGCAGGTTGAAGTCGCCAAGCAGTATCTGCTCATTAGATAGATTGTTGTGCAGTGTCGTACGGACGTCTGTCAGCACGGTGCTGTCGCTCTCGCTGCGTCTTGCTAGGTTGTAGATGTTGTGTATGGTAATGTGTTGTCTCTCCTGTCAGTCGTCGCTAAACTCTACTGTGAGCGAGCAGATGTCTCTGCTGTGCTCCTTAAACTGCCACTTCTTATAGTCTAGTCTTTTGTTAATAAAGAAACAAACCCAGGCAGGTCCTGCCTCATCTCCTGCTGGGCAGCAGAGGTGGAAGGCGCGTTTCGCTGGATGGTGTGTCGTCGCCGCGAAGGGGTTCCTCCATGGTTCCTAGATGGCCAGAATATCGTACTCGTGGATCCTAGGGTCTCGCAGCATGCTCGCCATCACTATGTCTCTTGATCTGTGTACGTTGTACTGTAGTATGCTTAGTGTGCTGTGTCTATTCATGCATCTTCCTCAGAGTCAATCTCCATGTAATGACTGCTGTTGTTCTGTATCGCTCGGGTGTTGAGCCCAGTTGATTCCAGAGCTCTCCTGCTAGGTATGATCTGTCAACGCGATCTTTGGCTCGTGCTTGCTTGTGTCGCTGGGACCTCCTAGTCTATTAAGTCAGCATTAGTTCCTGCATTAGTTCTCTTCTGTCCTCTTCCTGTTTGCGATCAGTTCCTGGTAAGCTGCGTCAGCTGCGTAGATGCAGTCGGTTGACTGGGCCGTCTCCTTCAAATTGTGGACGTCGGGATATCAATCTGCACGTTTTGTCTGGCTGTTTGCGGAACGTGGTGATAGCGTGGCCGCATCTCGTACGCGGTCCTTGCCTTGGCTATCTCGTCCTTCCTGGTTGGGCACTGGCGGCTCCACGCTTCGTGCTCGCCGCGGCAGGCAGCACATTTCCTAGTCACGGCTTGTCCAGCCCTCGATGGGCAGTCGCGGGTGTCGTGCTCCTGCGCACAGTGGCCACATGCTGTTGCTGCTTTGCACTGGGTTCCTATGTGGCCGTATCTTTGGCACTTGAAGCACTGCTTCACTCGGCACTGTCGCTCATATCGCTCGCACTGGAAGACCTCGCCCTGCCAGACCAGACCTTCGTCGATGATCTTGTTGGCATCCTCTAGTTTGGTGAACTCGATAGTGATAGTCGTTGCTGTCTTAGCAGCAGCGTCTCTGGTAAGCCAGCCTATGTGTCTTATCTCCGCCCGGGGTATGAACGGTCGGTTGTCCTGCAGTATTTGCGCTCTGATCTCGTCAAGCTTGCTCATGTCCATCGTGCTCGTGCGTATGCCGTGGACGAGGACGCCGAACGTCGGGATCTGCACTGTAGTCCCACTGCCAATGCGGTGGGCCCAGTCGTCCGCAAACTGTCGTAGCGCCTCGACTTCGCTGCTGCTTGCTGTCTTGATGCTCAGGTCTCCGCTCTTCAGCTGGTTAGATGAGACAATCTTCACGTTGACTATGTTTTCATTGCCGCTTTGCTCAATAGCACGCTGGACATGCACTTTGAGGTTGCTAGGATTCATAGCTCTCAGGCTCTGTATGGTGAGCGGGTCTCTAATATACATAATGACCTCACGCTGCGTCTGCGCAGGTGGCTGTTTGACACTTTGTGCATTGTATGTACCTGCTAGTGGGACACCCCTAGCTGCTGCTGCAGCGTAGCTCATTGGTCCGTTCGCCTGCTCTTGTGGCCTTTTGTTCCTGATCTCTCGCGCGATCTCTGGCGTCGCTTTACCCACCTCTGTGGCGTCCTTGGCTGCTGCCCTCGCCTCTTCTGCTGTGTTGCCATTCTGTTGTATCTTTGTTGCGGACTGTTGTACGAGTTCTACGGTGGACTTGAGCTCTTGCTTGATCTGGTCGAGGGTCTGCGCCGTGCTTTCTGCCGTTGCTCTGGCCTCAGTTCGCGCGACGTTGAGAGCGTTGCTGAGGCTGCTAAGGTCGGGGGAGTGCTGCGTCTTCAGTACGAACGTCAATGCGCCTCGAATGATGTCGCCGACGATGTCTGCCGGCAGAGACTGCTGGCCTCCGTTGCGCTCGATCAGCGACAGCACCTCGCGAAGGAAAGCGCTGAGGTTGGTAGCATGCTCGTCTATTGGGATGGGCCAGGTCGACCGTCAGGGCCACGGTGTCGCCATGACGCCTCAGCAGCAGTGGGCGCTACTTCTGAGTGCTGGCTAGTCGAAAGCCGTCTCTAGCGGACGTTTTGCGCGCGTTGAACTACGTTAATTCCAAAAAGTGAAATTCTCGCTGTTGTCGTGTTTTCTGCCATGCTTGCTGCCCCACCAGCCTACTGGTACCTGCCGGTAGTCACGGGCCGGACCTGGTTCCGCGTCAGCCTTGGCACGCTTCGCTCCGCAGCTGACCCACCATTGCGTCTGTTAGGAAGCGGCGTCTGCTTAGGTTGTTTGAGGATACAATAGATGGTACAGAAGAGTATAGAGTGGAGAATGAGAGCGAGATAAATGAGAAGTGATGCGAGGAGCATACAGGCTGAAGCGGCCATGCTGAGAGACCAGGCTGCGGCGGCAGGCTGACTGCCGCCTGCGTCTGCTGGCGCGGGCGGGGTAAAGGCTGAGCTTGTCTTGCCGTCTTCTGTCGGTCAATGCTGCTATCTGAACATCGCCTGAGGAAGTCGCAGCTACAGGCCATACCTTTCCATGTCCTCTTCAAACGCAGCTATGCCACCCTTTTCTGAAGCAAACCAGCTTGTTCGCAATCTGGTGCCGAAACTTGGCGCAGCGCAGAGCGAAACCTTGCCTGGTCAGCCTTCTATCCCACTCAAAGACTTCAATCGCACGAAAAAGTTTCTTGACAACGATCTGTGGTCGGACGACCTTGAGAGAATGGCACCTCGTCTGTGGATACTGACAACCATGTCAAGCGCGAATATCAATTCTCTACACCGCCAACGGGTCAAAGGTCGGGAGATCATTGTTACAGAAGAGATCCGCTTGCATCTTGTGTGGATACACGATCGCATATTCATCAAACCTATTCCACGTTATCTTCTGTCCTATGGTTTCTGGGAGGCTTACCTAGATCGAAGGCCAGAGCTGCTAACTGACGAACGCAATCTTCGCAAGGCTGCGGCTGGCTTCTTGCGGACATACCGCTGCTTGATTAGGCATGAATCCGACTTTCATCTTGCTCAGCAGGACAGTCTTCGGCTTATCCCCAAGGACGTGGACTGGGCATCTTTCTGTCGCTTTACCTCAGACCTCAACGACATTGAAGACTCTGCTGTATCAAGGCGGTACTGCTTTGGGGAGCTGAGGCTGACGCGACTCAACTTCTACGCTCCATTGCTCCTACGTAAGCTTCACTTTGAGCAAGTACATGGTCAATATAGCGATCAGTTTGCGCGACTCTATGGCCCTGTGCTGTTCGTGTTTGCTGTGGTGTCTACCATCCTCAACTCCATGCAGGTCGCACTTGCAGCTGATCAGTCGCTGACTGTGCCCTGGGTTTCTGTCTGGCATGCGTCGCGTTGGTTTAGCGTGATTAGCATTGTAGGCACCGCTGTTGTTGCCCTGTGCTTTGTGGTTCTTTGGCTATGGATGTTCTTAGACGAGTGGGTGTATACTGTAAAGCAGAAGTGGAAGGCGCGGAGGGCTCTGTTGAATGCGTCAAGATGCTGAAAGACTTTGGCCGTATTTGGAGAAAAGACCGTCTCACAACAAAAGGAGACGCGAGTGCCTCTTACCTACAGAACAACTGAGGCAGCATATAGGAAGATCTCAATTTGTTTAGCAGTTTAGCGCTGCAAGGACTGCACGACATAGCACTCGTGCGCAGGCCAACAATAGATGAGGTTAAGGTACACGACAATACGTATCTGGTCTTACGCAGGATGTGCTTGCAGTCTGTCAGTTATTACCAATCACATAGGCCCTTATTTGAATTAACTGATCTGTGCACCACCCTTATCTGATTAATCAGCTCGCCATCTGTTACAAGAACTATTATAGACCTCTATCTTGATTAGCAGGTCTGTGCACTTGTCGCGATAATAGGTCTAATGTTGCGGTATGAAGAGCAAATGCATATAACGAGTGTATTGTGTTCTGTGTTGTTGTTGTCGTTGTGTCTATGTTCTCCAAGGCTCGCTGCGGGGTTTGTTTTGATGACGTCTTTGTAACGCAGCCAAGGTAAGAGGTGCTCAACAACATAAGGAAGTAACACCAGACCACCGCTAACAACACGTGATCTGCTTCTCCTTCTCAACCGTTACATCTAAACCCCTTTCCCAATTTATTTATCTATGCACTAGCAGCAACAATAATAATAACGCTTAAGCTCTTAAGTTTCTTGTACTTGTAGCGCCATGCTTACTTCTGCGTCTACACTACAACCCTCCACCTAATATGACAGAGCTGTCTGCTTCTAGGACCTAGTTGTCTCTGTTAAACATCACTCACATCTATTGCTTGCGTGCAAGACTTGTCTTGTTGCAGTACCCCTTACTGCAGTCTCTGTCCACTTCAGTACCTTGAAGGTTCATAACTACCAGCCGCGCGATGTAAATCAGCTTCTTAACACCTAGGTTGAACTTTGCCTCTCACCTAGCCAGTTCTTCTTGTCACTGCTGATGATCTAAAGACATGGCCTTATCTAACTCACCCTCCTTACCTGCCTCCTCTCCTGGTGTTGCCAGTCTACTACGCTCGTCACTGTATTTTCTGCAATCCCAAAACAGGTACCCAATGTGCTGTCTTGCAGCAGAGTCACACTGTCATGGCTAAGCACTGCTGCCATAATCATAGATGGGTTAATCCTGTTAAGCGAGGCTGTCCTCCCATTGACGTGGGGACGCACAAATGGCTATAGGAAGCTAACGTACCATGCCAAGCTTTTGTGCCTGGTGGGAGCGGTGTGACGTGGGTGGAGAAGCGGGTGCAGAGATACGAAAAGGCGCTGCGGCTGTTCCGCGAGCACTTGCTGGTGCTTGTGCACATGACAGGTGGTGCGCCTGCCCACGGTACAGAGCTGGTGATGGTCACGCACACCAACATGCCCAACGCAGAGAGCCGCGGGCTGTTCGTTGAGGACAGGCTGATGGTGTACGTGACTATGTACCACAAAGGCATCAGGCAGACCGGCAATGCTAAGGCCATTCACCGCTACCTGCCGCGCGAAGTGGGAGAGCTGCTGTTCTACTACCTTTGGATGGTCCTCCTGTTCTGGCAGAAGCTGGAGCGCGCATCGAGCAGGCGCCACGTCCCAGAGCCCAGCGCCTTCCTATGGGAGCCAGTTAGAGAGGAGGCGTGGGCTGGCCCGCAGCGAAGGAAGAAGCAGCGGCTCGTCGACGAAGATGAGGAAGAGGACAGAGAGGGAGTTGGAGAAGAAGAAGAAGAAGAAAAGGGACAAGGGAGCAAGGGAGCAACAAAGACGAGCGCAGCACCCAGACAGGATCAGGCAGGAAACGCAAGCGAGCAGCTATGAAGAAGCCGCAGCAGTGGGGTACAGACCAAGTGCGGCAAGCCATCGAGCGCGTTACGCTGCACTGGCTCTAGACCAAGCTCAACATTCAGATCTGGAGGCACAACACTAAGGCCACCTTCCGCCAGTACCCTTAAGACAAGGACATCCTGAAGGCGCTCAACTAGGCCAACAACAAGGGAGAAGAGGACGTGGAAGACAACCCAATCGATCTAGGATCTAGGCATGGGTCTAAGTTTGCTAGTTAGATCTACGGCAGGCCCATAGATGAGTCGCCTTTCAGCATCATGGCGCAGCAACAGGCACTCTGGCGGGTCAGCATCGCCTGGCACCGCTTTCTGCAGTTCAGCTCAACGCTAAAGACGCCGCCCGCGAAGGGAACCCAGGCTGCTGAAGCCAGAAAGGAGGCGGTAGAGGAACAGTTCCGGCGCTGGAAGCAGATGCGGAGGGTGGACGTTCAGGCGGCGCTCGAGCGGCTGCAGGGGAAGGGCGCCACATTCAGGAGCTTGCAGCAGCCCGCCATAGAGGCCATCATGAAGCAGATGGGCCCCGTGGTGATGATCATGGGCACAGGCGGAGGCAAGAGCGCGACATTCATGCTGCTGGCGTCGTGCTCCACTGGCGTCACGATCGTGGTCGTCCCCGTGGTTGCGCTCAAGCAGAACATGATGGACCGCTGCAAAGCCGCTGGGATTGACTGCGTCCTGTGGGACAGCCAGCGGCCGCACGAGTGGGCTTCGATCGTGCTGGTGGTGCCCAAGTCTGTGGCCACGCTAGCATTTGAGCAGTTCATCAACCAGCAGCAATCCATGGGCCAGCTGGACCACGTCGTCATCGACGAGTGCCACAACATACTGGACTCAGTCAAGGGCTGGCGGACCAAGGTGCTGAAGCTGCGCGAGCTGGTCAAGGCGGAGACGCAGCTTGTGTGCTTGACAGCGACACTGAAGCCCACAGAGGAGAGCGAGTTCACCTGGCTGATGGCGCTGCCGCTAAAGGAGCAGTGCGAGTGGTTTCGTGCACTAATGAGCCAGCCTAACCCTGCGTACAAGGTGCACTGGTACAACCATTGAGAAAAGAGCGAAGCCGACGTGCTAGCAGAGCTGGTGGAGGAGAAGAAGCAACAATACCCGCTGCCTAGCTAGATTGTAGTGTACACTGACTCCAGAAAGAAAGCGCAGTGGTACGCTGCGATGTTGGGAGCTGTCTGCTACCACCGCGAGGTGGGCACGCTGGAGGAGAAGTTGGAGATCTTGCGCCAGCTCACAGAAGGGACAGAGCATGTGTTTGTGGCGACAAACGCGTTGGGCTTAGGGATTGACAGAGAGACTGTCAGAGCAGTCTTGTTCGCTGGGTTGAGGAACACGCAGAAAATGCGCGACGTGGTGCAGATGGGAGGACATGCAGGCTGCTGCAGGCTTTCCAGCAAGGTCATTTACATCAGAGGCGCCACGTACAGCCCGCAAGGCAAGCGATACGCTGGCAGCTGGGCCAAAGACACAGAGGAGGGTGTGCGCGAGCTCATCGAGGGTGACAGCTGCATAAGAGTCATCATAGACTGCAAGATGGACGGAAACCACACCAGAGAGGGCTACGAGCCAGGGGAAGAGCCGTGCGGCCGGTGCCAGTTGCGGGTGCACAGCGCTGGAGCAGAGGTAGAAGCAGCCGTGGGCGACGAGGACGAGACAGAGAGGGCCGAGTTCAACGCCCAGCTGCAGGCGCGCAGGAACTTGAGCCAGCAGGAGAGGGAGCTGGTGTCGCGCGAGCAGCAGGAGGTGCAGAGGCTGGAGGAGATGCTCGAGTCTTGGAAGGCGTGCTGCCAGTGGTGCCTCTGATGAAAATGACCTCGCCGGGAAGCCTGCCGCAGCCTGCACGTCCTCCCATCTGCCAGTGGTGCCGGGCGAAGGAACATGCGGACGCAGGCCAGCACCAGCTTGCCCACTGCAATTGACTGCAGGCGGATGAGGTGCGCGATGGAGTGAAGGACGTTGCGAAGATGGTCCAGGAGCAAGCGAGGCCAGGCTCCTGCGGGAGGAGCAAGAGTCCATGTCTCTGAGCAACGAACTTGAGCATGACGAGAAGACTGACTAGCTGCGTGGCTGCAGCTGGTCGCGCTGGTTTGCCCACAGACCGCTCCATCTGATCGTTGCGACTGCGAGGCTACCCTCCTCCGCTAGTGAAGGGGCTCACCTCGGTACCTGGAACTGTATAGAATAGGTCCACTGTGCATCTGCCGAGATAAGACTTCAAAAGTTACTTAGAGTAGCTGCTCTTGTGATGGATCGTTGCGAGGAGACGCTTCAACAGGCCTAGCCCATAGTTTGCTAACAGGCTCTTCACCACGCACACTAAGTATCTTATCAGCCATATCTGCCACCTTACATAGCTAGGGCGCAAATCCTCGCGAATCAAGGTTAAGTATACACCAGACAATTGTCTGCTCCTCTAGTATAGTAAGTTTCTAGCAATTAGCGCGTACGTCTAGTTAAAACGTGATATTGCGAAGGCGATCAGAGACCCGCTGATGAGTTACGTTCAACGCTCTAGCAGCGCTGCGGATACTGCGAAATTGGCCAGCGTAGAAGGCCTAGATAGCAAGGATAACTCTGCCTTCTCTAGTAGTATTCTGAAGTTGTTGTTGTTGAGGCATGTTGTGTTGGGTAAAAGGTGGTCGTGCCAAGAGAAAGTGGCCGGTTCGGTGATATGGCCGGCTCGGTGATAATCTACGTTAGTGGTTAACTGCTCTAAAGGAGTTTGGAGCGCGTAGTGATGGAAAGAGGGGAAAGAAGCTAGTGCGCGCTGAAGGAGGTGAACCATCCCAATGACGCTGTGGACAGTGCGGAGAGGGTGGACACAACGCGCGAACGTGCAAGAATGATATTAAAGAGGTCTCTGAGTAATATTACAGCTTGTTTTGCCTTGTGCAGCGCCAGTTTGTGGTGTTTTGGGCCATAATAGGGTTTGATGGGGGAGGGTCTTGGCAAAAGTGGGCGACTCGCCCTGGTGGGCGACTCGCCCTACACCTACGTTAATTGTGTTGTGTCTGCGTGGTTCTGCTACAGGATGACAGCAACGCAGCTTAGGTTGGTGCGGGCTCTAAGGCCTCTCGGCCAATTAGGAGTTGCCAGGTCTTGCTTAACTTACTGGGCAACTTCTGATTGGTCGCACCGCCTGATAGGTCCCTGCTTAATTGTAAAGATCCGACCTTGCTCCAGCTCGCTCTATCTAACAAGAGCTTTTATGTGTGGCTCTACAGCTTCGTTTTTATAAGCCTCTGTTGAAATGATTTGGCGCATCTGGTGATGGCGCGCATGTGCTAACTAATTACAGTAAAACGTCTGTGCGCAGGAACTCCCCTTCATCACGTGGTGGGTGCAACATTTCGAAAACGACAATACCGATACCCGTTGTGATTGCTGTGGCATAGGTGCGGCGGAGCTGGTAGTATGGCAGGTTGTGAGCTTTAGAGTACTGGTAACGTTATATAATAATAGGATGTTGGGGTTACCCGTGGCTGTGCGGCCGATGAGCCAGTTCAGCCGATGAGCCACCCCAACGAGATCTCAGCGATAGAAAAATGAAGCTGTAGAGCCACATTCAAAAGCTATTATCGTGAGAAAAGTTGGTGTATTGCTATACAGAGCCTTGCTCTTCAATTGTGCTATTTATATTTGGCTGGTAACCGCGAGTTGCGGCCTCTCGCAGTGATTTTGGGTGGGGGAGACGCAGCTGGCGGTGCAGCGTCAACACGACTTCGAGCAGCCACAACACAACGACGCTTTGTCGGATTTTTTGCAGCACTGTGTGAGACTTTTCGCTTACGCTTGTTGAGTGTATTGTGAGATTTTTGAGCGATTGGAGCGTCGTTTTGCTGCTTTTTGAGCGCTCGTTCGGCAGCCAGCACTTCAGCTTGTGCTTTCTTCGCCTCGCGACGCTCCTCAGCAGCACGCTGTCGAGCGAACTTTGCCTCCTCTTGCTGCTGCTTTTTGTGAGCTGTTGCTACCACCTTTGCCTTTCTATCGCGAGATTTTTGGAGTTGTAGCTGCGCGGCTTCATCGAGTTCTGCAGCTTTGCGCGCGCGGTCGCGGGCAAGCTTCCTGGGACTGTAGAAGACAGCCCCGCCGTGCCAGTCGTCACCGTCTTGTGTAGTCAGTGTTGTCCGCTGCGTTGGGCGCTTCTTGATGACGTTGAGCTCGTGTTGTAGCTCCTCATTTCAAGTGCGAAGAAGCTCATTGTTGACCTGTAGCGAGTGGAGGCTCCGCGACAGCCGCTTGGCTTCAATTCTGGCCTTGTCAGCAACTGCAGCATCAAAAATTTTGCGCAGCTCAGGCCAGCTATCGCCGTCGCCATGCTCTCCAATTTCTGCGTCTTCGTCTTGTTGTGGTGGGTGGTTGTTGAAGCGTTTCAGTACAGCGTCCGCATCCATCGGCCACACGCCTGTAGCTTGAAAACTCTTCAATATGAGCTCTGAGGTCATTGTAGCGCTCCATGCTGGCCAAAAGTTGCTGTAGAAGTCGGGTTTTGTGATCCTCGTGAGGCCTTGGGTTCGTTGGAGGTAGTGGGTGAGCTTCTTAGTGTAGTGCCTTGAAAGCGGCGCAAAGAGGACAACATCAAGCGGCTGCAAGCTGTGAGTTGAATAAGGTAGAAAGACCATAAGGAGGATGCGTTTGGCGTCGCAATACTCTAGAAATTCAGGCGTGAGGTGGCTGCTGTGGCCGTCAAGGATCAGAAGCCGCCATTGACGGCGAGCTTTAGCTGCTGTATAGCGATCGAACACCTACTAAAGCCAGGCAAGCCCCAAGTCATTGTTTAACCATCCCGTCGCTAAGTGGGAGATAAAAACCTGGTGTTGATCAGCAATAAGGTCGTCAACCCAGGTTGATTGAATCCCAGAGGTGCCCTGGTAGATGAGAGCGGGCGGTAATGCCTCTCCAGAAGCGCATACGCAAGCCAGCAGCGTTACCCATTCTCTGTTGCCATCTCTGAGCGCTGCAGTGCGCTCTTTTGACTCCCAAATTGCCTTAGAGACTATCCTTTTAGTGTGACTGTTGATGCCGACAAAGAAGCCTTTCTCATCCATATTGTACGTGTTGCGCTCATCAACGCTGTGCTCACGCATCTTGGAGTGCAATAGATTGAAGTACAGCTCGTACTTGCGCTTGCTGTCAGCTAAAAAGCGCTCACGATCCATCCCGGTGGTCCATTTGGTGGTAAGCTTGTTGGCGTGGCAATGCAGAAACTGAGTAATCCAGCTCTCAGAGACCTCCCACTTCGTAACCGCAGAGGCGACATTTTGCAGCATGCTTCTAGTGGGTGGCAAGCCGTCTCTTGTGCATCTTTCTATGTATTTGACAAGTACCTCCTCCTGTTGTGGGCTGAGTAACTGTCGCTGGCGCGCTTCTTCTGCATTTGAGCGTGTATAACAGTTGTGCCGCCATGACAGCGTTATTTGGTTAACTTTAAACAATTTTGCGACTTGGCGGTATAACAAGTTATCTCCAGCTTTATGCAATTCCAAATATTCAATTGCTTCTTGAATTAGATCTATGGTGGTGGAGTTGTGACGCGTTGAAGTTGTGGGTATCTCAATGTTGTGATGTTCTGGGTGGCTCATTGGCTGAACTGGCTCATCGGCCGCACGGTCACGGTACCTAGGTTAGTGCATTTTCAGATAGTTAAATATAACGCGTTGGGGTGCAGTTTATGCATTGTTATTGGACCTCTACTTTGCAGCCCTCGGGCCCTGGCAGCGATCTGAAAGACGAACGGTATCCCAGTTATGCATTTAACA
Organism: Didymella exigua CBS 183.55; assembly: GCF_010094145.1. Taxonomy (NCBI): domain Eukaryota; kingdom Fungi; phylum Ascomycota; class Dothideomycetes; order Pleosporales; family Didymellaceae; genus Didymella; species Didymella exigua. The sequence goes on from NW_022984855.1 coordinate 32,093, forward strand.
TCCAACAAATTTGGCAGAGCTGGAACTCTCAAGATGTCAGAATTCCACGCAACGAGAACCAAGTGGCACACTGTGAAAGCCGACGTCTGTTGGCCATTTAACACTGCATTAGGCACCCCGTGTCAGTAATGCAACTCGAACCAAGTAACCAGCCACAGCTGTTGATCTGGTAGAGGGGTCATGTACTTACAGCCTAAACCAAATCCACTACATTAGTCGTGTAACTAGAATCAAGCAGCTAGCTGCAGCCTTTTCACTGCTGGATAGAATGTGCACTTACGTTGCAAACAGAAACACCATTAACCTGAACCAAATCCTCTACATTAGCATATACAAATTAAACCAAACAACTAGCCCTAGCTGTGAAGTTGCTGGGAAGGTCATGCACTTACACAAAGTTTACAGCCAGAGTTTTGACAGGCTTGAGCATTGGTGTAACGAAGGTTCACACCACACTCTCGCTTCTCCAGTCCAAATATGTCATCTGCTGTTAAGACGGTTGGTCCGGCAATAGCCATACTGAAGAAAATCGTGAAGAGGATGGTATATTTCATGGTAAAGATGAAGAAGTGTTATAACAATGATTATAAGAGTGCGTTAAGAATTGTTGCATATGTAGATGAAAAAGTAATCGACAAGATGGATGTTTATATAATGTGTTTGTTCCGGAAGTGGCGACTTAGAGAAGACCGTGCACTCATTGACTCAAACACGCATGATCAAGTGCGCTCAAATTACCGAAATCATCTAGCCTAGGCCTTCACGGGCCAACGAACCTAAAATCAGTGGTTTTAGGATTGGCGGCTAGTGTACAGTACCTACCTGGCGAACTCGGCTTCCCCTTGGAACGCCGTTGAAACTCGGTATGCGCCACACTACAAGCAAGGATTATCACGCCCATTAACCACATTGATTTCTCAGGCGCAATGCACTGCAGTATTAAGCGCGGGCGAGCAGCGTTAAAAGGCCGACACAATAGCCGATCTGCTAGGTGGAGGAAAGGGGGTGGTCAGTGCTGGCTAAAAATACGAGCCCTGTTGTTGATCATTAAACGTTCCTAAAAGGTAGTTGAATTGTATACAGATCTTAGCTATGTTAAAGATAAGGAATGTCTTCCTGTAATTCAATGCTCCTTCTGTAGGGCGCCCCAGTTCTCTAACCTGTACTAACTACCCCCTGTAACATGATCCCTGCTTGCAGTGTAGTGCATACTTTGTTTCAACGGCGTTCTAAGGGGAACCAGAATTCGCTAAGCACTGTACAACAGCCCACGGGACTAGATTGAAAGAGCTGGAAGTTTTGTTTCGGTCCATGACAGCAAGTACCGCACAATCCTGCATCAGGGGCCGAAGGATATGAAACCACTTGGGATGAAAGCACTTTGACTAATACTGCCCCGGCGTAGACTCCTTGAGCAGGAACCCACATTACATGAACCTACGCGGTATAACCCCACTCCTGTACACTGGTATAACTTATACTAGAGATGTTGATGCCAGAGTACGTTAAGAGCTTACATGGGTTGAGGTGACGTCCAGGGTCCGTACTTGGTACTTGCGCCCTAGTTCTATCCACGCTGCGACGTCCCTACACTTCCCCTAACACTTCTCATCAATCTCTGCAGCTATCACTAGGCTCATATCTGAAAGCGAGAAAACACCATGATTACTGTAGCATGCACGGGTTCTGGGCCCTTGTTGTGCAGCGCTGCTGGCCATGCTGTGATTTTACCGTCCATCTACACCAACTACTTGGCCACATTAGTCGCTACCGCGCTTCCATGAACTATAGCGTGACTTGCTCGACGATTTATCATGCCATCTCGCACGTGAAAGATGGTTGTCTGTGCACACACATACATTTCTGTACGCGCACACACAGCTCTTCTATGTGGAGAGCGCTCCTCCACTGCCTTCCTAGAGTGAGTATGGAAAACAAGGCTATCTCTTGAAGTCGGCGCTAACTAACCTAACAAGCATTGCCACTCCCGTACGCATCGGACCGTGTGGACAACATGCTCCTACCAGTTCCGCATAGGTACCATGCTACAGCCGGCGGTACGGAACAACAGCGCCTTAATAACTGGAGGTGTTGGTGTTCTGAAACAATTAAGTATAACGTCAGTGTTGGGAGGTTGGTTGGTTGGTTGGTATTCATTTTACGTCTAGATAATAGGGATTAAGTCCACTATCTCGCCTCCCAAAGGGCATATACGACGTGCTAAGCTATGGGATTACAGTGCTAACACACTACCTTAGAAAGCATTTCTTGCCTGCGCGGGTATTGCTACTGTTTTAAGCTACAGCTCCCCCGCCAGTTGGGGAGACTAAGCAGTGTAGATACATTAGGGTGAATCCCTTTTGTGTGTTTAAAGGCAGTAGAATGCCGTAAGAGTAGAAGAGAGAGGGAGAGTAAGAAGGAGAGTAAGGAAAGAGTATAGTTGTTTACTGCTGTCACAGCACAGGGTGAGCTACTAGGGGCAGACCTTAGTGTAGTATTAAGTAAGTTGGGTGAAGGCTTTAAACGCCTCTGGATCCCTAATAAGCACACTAGTATATGCTACGCCTTTGCTAGCTGGATAGTATATCGGGAAAAGTTTTTGATTTTCGTTCGTTGCGGCCAGTCGCGGCATGGCCATGCAACGGCCATTCAACGGCCCCAACGGCCTCAATGTGCCAAAACGTTGCCAACGGCCAAAACGCTGAGTGCCTATATTCAACGAACTTGTAACGACGTTGCAACGTCATTGCATGGCTACCCTCAGTTCTGCTAGCACTGCTAGCAGCTAGCATTAAATATTCAAAAATTGCGAAATTTCACGTACAGATAGAGCGAAATTGTAGCTTCAAAATGAGCGAAAAATAATTGTTGTAGGCCTACTGCAACGTGAGTTATAGAGCGCTGAAGGTTTGTTTGTTGAAGGTTTGTGTTTTGAAATTGCGACAGCACACCATACCGGTACCGGTACCCGACTGCCCGGCCGTCCGAGCCGCCCGGCCGTTCGAGCCACCCCACCAAAACAACAACCAGACTTCAACACGCGATAAATCTATCAATATGGGCTCAATTGAGGCAGCAATTGCAGCAATCAAATTGCTAGAACCAGGAGAACAGTTCAGCTATCGTAAAGTTGCAGCAGAGTATCACTGTTACTGTACAACGCTCGCGTGGAGGCATCAAGGCATTGCAGGCTCACGCAGTACCATGGCAGAAAACCAGCAAGCGCTCCACCCCCAGCAAGAGCAGGAGCTCTTACGCTATATTGAGCGCCTTACAAGGCAAGGCCTACCTCCCTCACAGCCTATAATACGACGCTTTGCTTTGGAGATTACAAAAAAGAGCTTAGAAAAGGCTAGGTTGATTAATATATCCAGCGCCACAACGTCCATCTCATCTCACGCTGGACCACTGGCATCGATCGCTCGCGCCACCAGGCTGACTCTCTATCAAAGTATAGCCTCTACTTTGAGCTTCTGCGCAGCAAGCTCAGCCAATACAATATTGAGCCTCATGATATAAGTTAACCTAAACTATCACCGAGTGTCCCACATCACCGAGTGTCCCAAAACTTGCCAAGCCCTCTACCTACTCTCTCTCTCTAACATGCCTCAACTACCAAACGTGTTATTACTTGAACATGAAGGGAGGCTTCAGCTTGCTATTGAAGCCTTGAAATCCGGACAATTCTGAAGCCACCAGGCTGCTGCAGAGGCATTTAACGTTAATTGCCGTACACTCTCTCGTCGCGTCCAAGGACTCACATTTCGCGCAGAAGCTGCCCCCAACTGCCAGAAGCTCACTGCGACTGAACAGCAGACGATCATCCGATACATACTCGACCTCGACTTGCGAGGATTTGCGCCCCAGCTGTGCGAGGTGGCAGATATGGCTGATAAACTGCTGGCTGTACGCGGTGGCAAGCCTATTAGCAAGTGCTGGGCTGATCGCTTTGTAACGCGCTCGCCTGAGCTCAAAATGGCCTTCAATCAAGCAAAGGATAGGCAGAGAATACTCTAGGAGGATCTAGAGATAATTGGCGCGTATTTTAAGCTAGTGGAGGAGACTAAAGCCAAGTATGGTGTCCACAATGACAACGTGCACAACTTTGATAAGACTAGCTTCTAGATGGGCGTGATTGGCTCTATGAAGGTCGTCACAGGTGCAGAGAGACGCGCCCGACCTGCGCTTGTTCAGCCAGGCGATCGCGAGTGGGTTACAGTTATCTAGAGCATCTGCGCTGCTAGGTACGCGACCCTGCCCTTCATCATCTACAAGGGACGCGTCCACATCTCTGCCTAGTACAAGGAGGCTTTAATACTGCGTAATTAGAAGCTCTTAGTCTCTAACAACAGCTAGACAAACAACACACTTAGTCTAGAGTGGTTGAAGCACTTTAACGCGCATACAAAGACGCGCTAGGTGGGGGGGTACTAGCTGCTTATTTTAGACGGCTATAAGAGCCACCTTAACCAGCATTTTAAGGACTACTGCCTTGAACACAAGATCCTAACCCTCTGTATGCCCCCCCATTCATCGCACATCCTCCAGCTGCTTGATGTGGTCTGCTTCTTGCTGCTGAAGCGCAGGTACTCCCAGCGCGTCAGAGACTTGGCACGCTAACGCGTCTTCCATATTAACAAAGAAGGCTTCCTCCCTGCCTTTAAGGACGCGTTTTTTAACGTGTTTACAGAGCAGAACTGTTAAAAGGCTTTTAAGGCAGCAGGGCTAGTCCTAATCAACGCGCAGGTTGTATTAGATCACCTTAAAGTGCAGCTGCGTACCCTGCTAGAACCCCTCCTCCTAGAGACGCCATGGCAGTCAAAGACTCTAAGCAATACCTATAAGTTTAGATCTTAATTAAAGCTTGTACGCGATTCCTTTACTTGCTCGCCTGTTACAGCTTAGGCTGGTTTCTCCCAGCTTATAAAAGGTGGTGAGCTGATGCTGCATGAAAATGCGCTTTAACGTGCTCGGATCCATGAGCTTGAAGAGCAATTATGGGTGATTTTCGAAATACCATGTACATCATGTGATTTAGCGCGCGGAAGATGCAGACAATGTCAATGTTGCTGTCTCAGCCAAATTTAGCGTTTAACAACAACAGAGCTAGCTGCTGCTCCTTCTAGGATAATTAAAGCTTAATATTATTAGTATCTTAACTTCTTGTAGTGTTGTGATGCCTACAAGAAGGTTAACTTAGCAGAAAATTAATAAGCTAGCACCTAAATTAACACAGGAGGCACCCGCACCTACAACACTAGCAGTATCTAGTTAGCGTTAGCGCATTGCAACTCAGCTATTTAGAAGTTGTTGTACAAAGCCTAATTATTAGAGTGTCTTTTAATTTAACTTTTTAGCTGCTTAAAGCTCTTTGTAACGACGCAGGCAAGAAGAGAGATATCCAGAATAGGTGTGAATCCGCTACGAGGCATATAGGAGTGCTAGGATGATAAGAACACCAGGATATATTCTCTACACCTATAGGTCTTGTACAAAAGGATACAGAAAAACTACTCTACAATGCTACAGTTCCTTGCTCCTTATATATAAGGGTTTGGTGGCAGTTTAGTGTGAGCTTATGCCATGCGACAAGGGCCATGGTCATGAGTTGCTAGAACCGTATCCTAGTGGTATCGGGTCACTATTCGTAGAGCGTTGTTACACTCTTCTTAGTTAGATTGTAGTTAGGTAAGTATAGTAGAAGGTACTCTAGCTCCACCTTATACATTGCACAAAGCTCACAAACCTAAGTTAATTAATAAATAGAGGTGTTGTCTAGTATAATAACAGAGTACCTAGGTGTTGTATATAGCAACACAGAGCGTTTAAGGAAGTCCTCTATAATCTCTAAGGTAATTAAGCTTTAAAAAATAGTGTAACTAAGGTATCTGTTAACTGTTATTGCTGGCAGAAGTGACTATTGCTTACTCTGTTTTATAGAGTAAGCTACTTCAACAGGCGTGCTAACTCTACTCTAACTATACTTACAGTCGCTAGTCCTCTTGTTGTAAGCGCTCTCGTTAATCGCAATGATTTACTCCGCCTTATGCTATTGCATCCTCGCTCTGTACACCCTCTAGAGTGGCTCGCTTTGCTCAATCGCACGCTTTGTAGCCAGCTTCCTGCTGTAGTGAAGCTTCTCCAAAGCCCGCCACACTGTCGATAGAGAGCACTCCACGTCGTAATCGTTGTATAAGCACTGCTGCATCTCCTCCAAATAGGCGCCGGGTCGCCCATCGAGGTACAATTGGAGTGCTTCTAGCTGCGCTTGCTGCAGTAAAGGCGGGCGGCCGAGCCTGACAGAAGGCGGAGGATAGCACTGTCCCCAGTACTCCAAGCTTAATCGCAGCTTTGCTACAGT
>NW_022984856.1:0-2947 GCF_010094145.1 Didymella exigua CBS 183.55
CTGTTGTAAAGAAAGTAGGGGAAGGACTAGACTACTTTCTTCCTAGTCTAGAAGGACCTAGACAAATCTAGACTAGCTTTGTCTAAATAGGAAGCGTATAGCCTAACAGAGGTAAGGTAGGATTATGTAATATAATAGTCAAGTTATTATATTACATACTAGGTAGAGATTCCTAGGCTAGGTACAGAGCGAACAGAGGGGGGAGAGCCAGAGGTATTTATGCTTCCTCTCCTCTGTCTGTATTTCTAAGCAGAATGCTCTAGACTCCTCTAGGTAGGTCTACTTAGTAATCTATGCTAAGTATTGCTGCATATATAAGCAAGATTACATAGGTGTATACGTAATTGTATACGTCAGCATCTACAAAGTAAGCTACTCTATTTGTAAGCAGAGGGTCTAGAACATTTCTAGTTACTATAAATAGAGAACAGCATATCTTAAGAACGTGAGGAGATACAGGCTTTGTAAGCACACCATTCTAATCCTCTCTTCTTGGAGATTACAATAACAATGCTTAGGTAAGCATAGCGCTATACCTAAGAAGGAGATACGCTAGAGAAAGATTATACGAACAAAGTCTCATAACGTTACACCTGTTACAACCTTTAAAGAGAAAGCAACACCTATCTAGAACCTAGTTTTATTAAAGTTGTGCATGTTATTATTGCAAGCACTATACTTAACTTTAGTATCCTCTACTAGCTTAAACTACGCGCTAATTATCTTAGGATCTTCCTGTAGTATCCTCTATCTATCCTTAGCTTAATTAAAGGCTATTTTAAGCTTGTCTAAACGCGTTGCAAGCCTGCTAGCCTATAGTTTACTAACAGGCTCTTTACTACGCACACTAAGTATCTTATTAGCTATATCTACTACCTTATATAGCTAGGGCGCAAATCCTCGCAAATTAAGGTTAAGTATATACTAGACAATTGTCTGCTCCTCTAGTATAGTAAGTTTCTAGCAATTAGCATGTATATCTAGTTAAAACATGATATTGTAAAGGCAATTAGAGACCTGCTAATAAGGTACATTCAACACTCTAGCAGTGCTGTAGATACTGTGAAATTGGCTAGCATAGAAGGCCTAGATAGCAAGGATAACTCTACCTTCTCTAGTAGTATTCTAAAGTTATTGTTGTTAAGGTATATTGTGTTAGGGTAAAAGGTGGTTGTGCTAAGAGAAAGTGGCTAGTTTGGTGATATGGCCGGCTTAGTGATAATCTACGTTATTGCTAGAAGTTAATCGAGTTGTTGTCTAGATTCTGTGAGTTGGCCATAGAATCAGCTTATGAAGGTTGTCTAGTGATCAAGTTGCTTAGTGTCTTTTGAGGAACCCTATAGATGGCTGCAGCACGTTGCTACTAGGACAGTGTCGCGTTTTATTTAAGAGCCTGGAGCGCAAGCTGTATCTAAGCCTCCTTAGACGCGTCTAACTGTTGTAGTTGGGGAGGCATTGGTGTAGTAAGAGTGTTGTGGTGTGGTCTTGGCAAAAGTGAGCGACTCGCCCGTTGAGCGATTCGCCCGTGGGGTACGTTAGTAGTTACTTAGATAACTTGTCCTATTAAGATACGCTGTACTGACTATTGAGCTTGGAGTCAGCAACTGTGCTTTCATCAACTTAATCGTCAACCCTAAGAAAACCTGCCCCTATCCACCTCCGCACACACTGCAGAGCAGCCAGTAACTGTGGGCCAATTTAACAACGTTTAGGTTGCAAAAGGTTGCCGAGCTCGCTGAAAAGTCGCTAACATTTGCAGCTTGAGGCGGAAATTGTTGTTATATTGAGCGCTAGCTGTGCCAACAATGGGTACTTGCTGCGCATGTTGAGCCAGTACCTAACTAGGTTGCCTTGAGTATAACGGTTTTCGAAATACCATGTACATCACGTGCAGTGGCGAGGGGTATTCTTAGAACTTCAACGCATCACCTATAGGCTAATTCTGAGTGTATTTTGATGATTGCAGCTGTTTTCTTAACCTTCTATACACGCTCAATTTATTCATAAAGCTCTATCGCAACTCTCGTGACTGTTTTCTGGTGTTGTTGGGGCAGAGACTCCGCGTGGCAACCAACCCATGATGCGCGTCAACGGCAAACGTTTACCCGCCACCACGCAGCAAGCTGTAGTAGAGCATATAGCTGCTGGGGAGAAAGATTCCAAGGTTTCTGCTGCTTGCCAAGTCGATCGTCGCACTGTAGCAAAGCTGCGATTAAGCTTAGAGTACTGGGGACAGTGCTATCCTCCGCCTTCTGTCAGGCTCGGCCGCCCGCCTTTACTGCGGCAAGCGCAGCTAGAAGCACTCCAATTATACCTCGATGGGTGACCCGGCGCCTATCTGGAGGAGATGCAGCAGTGCTTATACAACGATTACGACGTGGAGTGCTCTCTATCGACAGTGTGGCGGGCTTTGGAGAAGCTTCACTACAGCAGGAAGCTGGCTACAAAGCGTGCGATTAAGCAAAGCGAGCCACTCCAGAGGGTGTACAGAGCGAGGATGCAACAGTACAAGGCGGAGTAAATCATTGCGATCAATGAGAGCGCTTGCAACAAGAGGACTAGCAACTGTAAGTATAGTTAGAGTAGAGTCAGCACGCCTGTTAAAGTAGCTTACTCTATAAAACAGAGTGAGCGATAGACACTTCTGCTAGCAATAACAGTTAACAGATACCTCAGTTACACTATTTTTTTAAGTTTAATTACCTTAGAGATTATAGAGGACTTCCTTAAACGCTCTATGTTGCTATATACAACACCTAGGTACTCTGTCATTGTACTAGACAACGCCTCTATTCATTAATTAACTCAGGTTTGTGAGCTTTGTGCGATGTACAAGGTGGAGCTAGAGTACCTTCCACCATACTCACTAGACTGGCGGATGGGTACCATGTACCTAGGGTAGGGTATAGGTAGGGTATAGGTCGCACGGACGTAGGTATAGGTAGGG
>NW_022984856.1:3712-4745 GCF_010094145.1 Didymella exigua CBS 183.55
AGGCCTGCCTGTCCTGCAAGCTCCTGTTGCGCTGCTGCTGTGTGTGTGTGTGTGCGTTGTGGTCAGCAGGTGCTATGCTGTATGCTGTTGCAGCTGCTACGTTGTGTGCAGGCGCAGCTGCAGCTGCTATAGTGTGCTGTTGCAACTTCAAAACACAAACCTTTAACAAACAAACCTTCAATGCTCTATAACTCGCGTTGTAGTAGGCCTACAACAATAATTTTTTACTTATTTTAAAGCTACAATTTCGCTCTATCTGTATGTGAAATTTCGCAATTTTTAAATATTTAATGCTAGTGCTAGCACTACTAAGGGTAGCTATGCAACAACGTTGCAACGTTGTTTTAAGTTTATTAAATATAGGCACTTAGTATTTTAGCTATTAGCAATGTTAGCGTGAAATTAGGGCTGTTGGGCGCAAATTGGGGCCGTTAGGGCCGTTGAACAGCTGTTGCACGACCATGCCACGACTGTCAGCAACAGCTGGTCTAGGCCAGATTTCGAAAAACTTTTCCTGATGTAGTATGTAATATAATAACTTAACTATTATATTACATAACCCTACCTTACCTCTATTAGGCTATACGCTTCCTATTTAGACAAAGCTAGTCTGGATTTGTCTAGGTCCTTCTAGACTAGGAAGAAAGTAGTCTAGTCCTTCCCCTACTTTCTTTATAATATACATAGGAAATATACGTAGATTATATAATCCTAGATAAGTAAGTAGTTAGCTAATTATCTAGTAGCTTATTAATAAAGAATAGATAAAACAAGCTTCTAGTTTAGACCTACATCGGGAAAAGTTTTTCCGTTGTCGAAATTGGGAAATCGTGGCATTGTACTGTGGGCAACAGTAGGACTTGTAGGCCTACAACGGTCATTCAATGTGTATTCAATGTCCAGCCAATTTCGAGCTAACAGCTCCAACGGTCCTAACAGCTGTAATGGCCACAACAACTCCTAATCCTGCTACAATAGTAGCTCTGCTTAATAAACTATACTTTTATTATATTAATATACTACTAAGTCTCCT
>NW_022984856.1:5600-10423 GCF_010094145.1 Didymella exigua CBS 183.55
TATATTAGGTAATTTAAAAGCTTATTTAACCCTTAGGGTTTACCTAAGCTTATTAGTTTTTTTATAAACTACTCTTAAGCTAAGTCTCTACCTAGGATATTATAATATAAATAAGTGTTTAGTTAACTATCTAGGAGCTTATTTCTGCTATTTAGTAAGAGTAATAGGGAACTATTTAGAGGGTAGGTCTAGGCTAGTAAGGTCCTTATATAAAGGAGGTGTTTCGCGCAGCCAGCTTCTCTTTCACCAGCTCGCGAGGTTATATAAACCCACGGGTCCCCCAATGTCAACTCAGACACCACCATCGGGGGTTCCAGGACCCATCTAGGCAGAATAGTAGCCATCCTCGACGAGCCCCTTCACCACCCGGTAGGCGGCGCGCAGCTCAGTCGACCGCTAGAAGCTCGTTAACACCTGAAGACAAAATCAAAGGTTCAAAGGGTAAGACTTACAGGGGTCGTCACTCTATTGGAGCGAACGAGCTCCTCGACTAGCTCTAAGCCGATCGGCTTAAGGGCAGAGGGGCTACAACAAAGCAATCAGACTACTATTTAACAGCTCCAAACTAAAGAGACTTACAGAGCCTGGCAGGAGTGCCCGTGGGAGCACCGGAAACACCTCTTCGCCCGTCGGCCAGCGTTCTCCACGTCGTAACAAAGATCAGCTGAGCTGCTCGTCAGCAGCGCGGCCACACAAGTCCCACAGGGGATCACCCTGCGGGTGCCCCTAACGAGGGGTACCCTGAAAGGGGACCCACCCACTGCTGTGGCGCCGGTGGTGGTGCTAGTGGTGGTGCTGGTGGTGGGGAGGGCGGGGAGGGGAGCGTGAGGGTCGAAAGGACCCTTAAAGGAGCCCTCCACTCCCACAGAGGAAGCTCGTTTGGCCGAAGCCAAACCACTGCTGCCCAAAGGCGAGACCGAGCGAGGGCGGGCGCGGGCACGCGGAGCGAGCAAAAGCTCTTGAAAGGTGTCCGCGCGCCTGGCTGCCTCGTGGCGGGCTCGGCGGGCGGCGGTGGCGGCGGTGGTGCGCGCGGCGCGCTTGGTGGTTGATTCTCTCTATCTCCAAGTCAGTTACAGCCAAAAAGAGCACCAGAACAACAAAGCAGCCGCTCAATTGGACACTGTCTAAACCCCTGGAACCACAGAACAGGTTACTAGGCACCACTGAACAATCGTGAAGCCAAAACGAGCGAAGGAAAGATCACCAGCCGCTCGAAAACACAAAAACAAAGTATACGTACAGCCATGATGGATTAAGAAGCTGAAGTCGTTGACATTGGGGGACCTGTGGGTTTATATAACCTCGCGAGCTGGTGAAAGAGAAGCTGGCTGCGCGAAACACCTCCTTTATATAAGGACCTTACTAGCCTAGACCTACCCTCTAAATAGTTCCCTATTACTCTTACTAAATAGCAGAAATAAGCTCCTAGATAGTTAACTAAACACTTATTTATATTATAATATCCTAGGTAGAGACTTAGCTTAAGAGTAGTTTATAAAAAAACTAATAAGCTTAGGTAAACCCTAAGGGTTAAATAAGCTTTTAAATTACCTAATATAAGCTCTTTAGGCTATATAACTAAAGTACTTTAGGATAACGTTAGTAACTATATAAGAGACCTTAGAGTTATAATAGAGGAAAAAGCTTTTCTAAGATAAGGCTTAGATGCTTAGACCTTAGGGAAGAACCCTACTTTTTAGTTAGACCCTACTAATTATCTTGTTATATACTTAGCTACTTGCTTATCTAATAAGCAAACGCCTAGGGGGTGTGTTACATAATTAAGCACCTTAATTAAGGGTGTGGAGCTTGCTAGCCTAGATAAACTAGGACAAGCACCTCTAGGTCTAAACTAGAAGCTTGTTTTATCTATTCTTTATTAATAAGCTACTAGATAATTAGCTAACTACTTACTTATCTAGGATTATATAATCTACGTATATTTCCTATGTATGTTATAAAAAAAGTAGGGGAAGGACTAGACTACTTTCTTCCTAGTCTAGAAGGACCTAGACAAATCTAGACTAGCTTTGTCTAAATAGGAAGCGTATAGCCTAATAGAGGTAAGGTAGGATTATGTAATATAATAGACAAGTTATTATAACGTAGATTATCACCAAGCCAGCTATATCACTAAACTAGCCATTTTCTCTTAGCACAACTAACATAAGTTACTATAACTACAACTACTTACTATTAAATAGTGACCTAGCATACTGCGTGCTTACATTAGATTTAGAAGATGTTTCTGCACTCTCCTAGCACGTTTGTGCGTTGTGTCCAGTCTTGCTGCAGTTCCCACAGCGCTGAATAGTTAATTAAGCTCCTAGTTGACTACCTCTACTGTATCGGTTGAGAGGAGAAGCGGATCACGTGTTGTTGGCGGTGGTCTGGTGCTACTTCCTCATGTTGTTGAGCACCTCTTACCTCAGCTGCATCACAAAGACATCATCAAAATAGACCCCGCAGCGACCCTTGGATAGCAAAGATACAAGCAACACGACAACACAGAACACAATACACTCGTTATATACATTTGCCCTTGATACCGCAACACCAAACATGCGATGGAATAATACAGATCGCCGCTAGAATGTGTGCTATATTGTCCCCGCAGTTTGACTTCTCGTACCACCTCTCTTCTCTTTCCGCAAACATCAAGAATGACAAGATTGTGGCCCTATGACCAAGAGTCCTTCTCGAATACCAATCGAAAACTATCGCGCTCCCGCTTTGGTGCTAGTAGGTAGTGCCGTTCACGAATGTCGTATTTTTATATTCGTTGGCAAGCTGTTCCCGAGTCAGTCCCAGAGCACAAATTTCGACCATAGTCACTCACATTCCAGACATCAATGCGCAAAGTGTATGAGCCGTCTTCGTATACCACAATGGGTTGCAGAAAGCCAACCGCAGTCACAAAGTTCAACCAGTAGTATTCCTTGTCGCCTGTTTCAAAAACCAGTCGTAAGTGCAGCTTCTTATCCGGCTGTATTGATCCGGATGTCTGGATATAGATGTTGGCACCATCCTCTGTCTGCAGATTGTATCGTGTGTCTGCGCTGAAGATCCCCGTCTGAGGATCGGTGAGTCCCCAATCAGCACCGAGATTCAGGATCTTTCCATTCAAGCGTGGACCGGTGAAATTGCCGCCGACGATTGGGATGGCTGTTCGCAGGCCTTTGGCTGTCTGTGCTGTAAAGATTCCCGCTTTGCAGTCGGCGAAAGCTGTGTACATATATTCAAGGGCAGGTGCAGTTGGCACTGAGACGTTCGTGGAGAGGACACCTGTGCAAAGAAGAAAGACGATCGAAGCAAGGAATTCGAGGACTCGCATGGTGAATGTAAGGTTGGTGCAATGGGCAGTTCAGTATGCATATTTAAGGGCACAGGGTCTGCAATCGACTTGATATACATTACAAAGACCGAGTATCGGCAGAAGTCACGTGTGTAGACCCTCGGTTATGCTTCAAGAAGTCGAGGGGCCAAAAGCCGTGAGACGATGCCGTTGCATTCCGATGCGGGGATCAAGAGGTTGTAAATGTGTGCTGCGGGCGAAGGCTTTGCGCAAGTGCGAGCCTTGAGCAAGGTTGGGGTATGTAACGTAACTGCCGAGTTTGTTCACGTGCACGCCTTATCTTACCTACCGGTACCGTGCACGGACACCGGGTGGGCCGGGTCACCAGGTGGGCCACCCCACCAACTTTACCACCTCACCAACAGTGAGGCTACAACACCACGTAGAGTAGATATTATTATATAAGAAGTTGATAAAATATACTATCTGCTACTGCGAGACTTTTAGCGTATTCAGGTTTTTTGTGGGCTTTGTGACGCGGCCACCACGAGTCCTGAAGCCCAGGGGTGCTGAGCTGGGCTTATGAGACTCCTGTGAACTGCCATTTGCTGCACCACCACCACGCTTTGTTGATTTTGACCGTGGCTTTGCTGAGGCCTTGGGATTAGTCTGTTTAGGCAATTAGGATACTTTTTCTGCGTTCTTGAGTGTTTTGACGCGCTCTCTTTCAGCTGCGCGTTCGGCGATCCCCTGAGCCTTCTCCGCCCTCTTTTGAGCTGCCTTCTCACGCCTCAACACTGCCTTTTCTTGCCTCTTAACCTTATCCTTCTCTTTCAGGATCTTATTGTTGTGCTGTACTTGCTTCCGATCAGCCTTTGCAGCGTCATCTGCGATTGCCTGCCTCTCTATATCCTTCATACGGGTCTTGGCACGTGCAACGGATGAAGGATCCCAGAATATGGCCCCCCCTTGTACATTAGGGTCCCGCGGTGACAGTGGCAATACTTTCTTCTTCTTTTAACGCTTCTTCTTACTCTCTAGTGCTGTTTTAAGGCCCTGAAGTTCCTGATCTTTGAGCTCAAGAGCCACGTGCATCTAGTGCATCTGCTGCCTTGCCTCACTCTGCGCCCCTGGGTCCCCATACGTCACTGCACAGTCAAAAGATGACCTAAAACGTCGCTAATTAGGTGAGGTAGATGCCGCCCAAGGCTCTAATTGCTAGGGAGGCGTTGCAGGTAGTGGTGGAGTCACCTTCTTGAAGCGATCAAGTATGACGTCTAGGTGAAGTGGGTTGGTTGGTTGGTTGGTTGGTTGGTATTCATTTTACGTCTAGTTAATAGGGACAAAGTCCACCATCTCGCCTCCCAAAGGGCATATACGACGTGCTAAGCTATAGAATTACAGTGCGAACACACTACCTTAGAAAGCATTTCTTGCCTGCGCGGGTATTGCTACCATTTCAAAACTACAGCTCCTCGTCCAGTTGGGGAGGCTGAGCGATGTATGTACATTAGGGTGATTTCCTTGC
>NW_022984856.1:11087-13785 GCF_010094145.1 Didymella exigua CBS 183.55
TGGCTGCTGGGCTTCTAGGTTGGCTAGCCTATCTGCTGCCTCGTTCCCTTCAATGCCCAGGTGTCCAGGGGCCCATTTAATAGAGACGTCGTGGGTCTCCATGGCACCATGGCACTCCAGAAAGGCCTATTGAGAGGTAGGGGGTGCGTCGCCCCTGAGGCACCATATCACTGAGGTGCTGTCTATGCACAGCCAGATTCGGCGGGTGCGGAGCGCTGGTTGTCTTATAGTTTGCTGGAGGCCTCTCCACGCTCCTATTGCCTCAGCGTTAAAGACGTGGGAGGTAGGGTAGAGTAATCTGCGTCTAGTCTAGAGTTGTTTTCTGTCTTAATACACTGCAAAGCTGTAGGTAACCTACTTTCCTCCTTCCTTAGTATACTATTCTAAGCTATCTAAGAAGATAGTAATATCTAGTAGTAAGAGCTAGGCCTACTATTAGCTAAAAGCCTTAGCTGCAGTCTTCTTGTCTATGCTAAGTGTTAGGTCTGTTTAGTAGCTAGTTAAGTAGTAAGGGGCTATAAGTGTAGTCCTAGGAATCTCTAGTAGAAGAGATGCTATCTGTTAGACTTTAGTCTTAACTTGCTGGGGTTGTCCTGTTTTTACGCCCCTGTTTACAATAGGTACTGGTGTGCGTCTAGTAAGGGGGTGTTCTGCATCTGTGGTGCGTAGACGGGCTGCAAATCTGAGTTTAGCTTGCTCTAGTGCTACTGCTGCTGGTAGCAATCCGGCATCTTGGAAGAGTGCAGCTATAGGGGTTGTCCTCCACGCTGGTAGAATGCCCCGCGCTGCTATGGCCAGGGTCTTGTCTATAGCAGCTATGTGCCATCCAATGTAGGCGCTGACCTCTTGTGGCCCGCCTGGTCTGAGTGAATGTGGCGGTTTAGTGCAGCCTCTGTACCAGCACTTAGTCCTATACAGAAGCCCTAGGTACAGACAGGCAATAGTAGCCTTGCAGAGGGAGCTGGCTGGTAGTCTATAGGTAGTCCTGGCAAGGCTGCGAATATAATGGGCTACCTTAGTAGCCTTTGCAGTGCGTGTGGCTACATGACGTCTAAAGGTAAGTCTGCGGTCAAACTACACTCCTAGCCAGCGCAGGGCTGGCTGGCTGTGCTCTCCACCCAGGAGGATAGGGTGGATTGTAAGCTGCTTATCTACAACACAGGGTGGTGCGTAGCTGCTTTGTTGCCTAGTTAGGTGTATCATTTCTTGCTTTTCTAGAGCAAAGGTAACCTTGTTAGCCTCTCCCTATGCTCTAATCTGCCTTAGGTCTAATGCTAGGAGCTCAACGTTGTTATCTATAGAATGTGAGGCTTAGTATAGACATATGTTGTCTGCATATCCAAATCTCTATTCTGTATCTATAGACAGTAGCTTAGCTAGATACAGTGTGTACAGGACAGGAGAGAGAGGCAAGCCTTAGGGTGTGCCAAAGGCAACAGGGTAGCTAGGGGTGGTGACCTGGCTAAGGCAGACTTAAACCCTCTAGTTAGTAAGGAATAAGTCTACAAAGAGGATAGTCCTTTGTAGCCAGCCCTGTTGGGCTATCTAGTGTAGTAGGCAGTTCTTAAGGAGGGCATTGAAAGCGCCTTGTACATCTAGGGTGACCATAGTAACATGCTTTCTAAGTACCCATGCGGCTTTAGTGTTGTGGGTGAACGCTGCAGTGAGGTCTGCTGCAGAGCGCTTTAGTAGGGCGCCTCCATGCTGGGGACTGAGGATCTTGTGGGTCATGGCTGTCCACGCAATTCGTCTGGCCACTGTTCGTTCAAGTCCCTTCCCAATGCAGGAGAGGAGCGCTATAGGTCTCCAGGAGCGGGGTGACGTTCAGTCTGTCTTCCCTGCCTTAGGTATTATAGCTACCTCAGCAAGCTTCCACTGTGCTGGGAAGTAGTTGAGCTTAAGGCACTGCTGGAAGATTCTTCGTATAAGTTCCCTAACCTGAGCCCAGCAGGCACGGAGTAGTCGCACAGTAGAGCGATCAGTGCCTGGGGAGGTGCTGGAGACCCCTATTGTATTTCGCTCACATTCCTCTAGTGAGATGTGCGTGCTCCACGGGAGGGTATCTGCATTCTCCTGGTCTGGGCAGTGCCTGAGGTTGTCCTCTGCTCCAAACTGGTTGAGGACCTCCTCTCTAAGGGCCTCTGCCTTCTCTAGGGGGTCTGATATAGCCACGTTGTTTACTACAAGCAGAGCGTCTTGGTTCTCTAGCAAGAGCTTATGCCAGGCAATAATCTTAAACAGGTCTTTGTTATTCTTAGTGTTGTTAATCACATGCCTCTAGTACTGTCTCTTTGCCTGTTAGACTATAGTCTTGAAGGTCTATCTCTCTTTAGGTAGACAGCTAGAGCAGAGCTGTCAGGCCTGTTTGTAGACTTGGTAGGCAGTTTTGCACTCCTCTGTCCACCAAGGTGCAGCGCGGCCTTCCTTACGGGCGCCTCTGCCTGCTGTCTATATCGCGTGCTCTATAGTCTCTGTGAGCAGCCTAACGCACTCATCGAGCTGTGATGCCTCCTGTGTGGCCAGCAGGTCCGGGATGTTCTGGACTCCTATCTCTACTAGCCCAGTGAACTTGGGTAGGTTTGCCTCTGGGACTCTGTAGTGGTGCTGCTCTAGGTGCCGAGTGCCCGGTGTGGAGATAGGGATAGAGGTCACTATTGTCTCATGGTCTGAGCCGCTGTGCATGCTAGCGTCAACAGCA
>NW_022984856.1:14855-18410 GCF_010094145.1 Didymella exigua CBS 183.55
AGGGGCTGCAGGGCAGTTAGAGTGGCTAGCTGGGTGTGGGCCACAGCAGTTGGCGCATGAAGCTTTATGGGAGCACCCCTCTCCGTACTGTCCCTGGTGCCTGTCTGTGCGGTTGCCGCAGTGGACGCAGCGGGCTGTCCGAGTACATCGAGCCGCGTTGCAGTAGCCCTGACAGCCTGGGTTGTGTCGCTGAATAGCAGGGTGCTTGTTAATCTCTTTTGAGAACTGGCTAGTGCCAAAGAGCCTAAACGCCCGGACTGGCTCCTTGTAGGAGACGATCCAGGTAGTAAGGCCTTGCTTGTTGGCTCCATGACGTGAGGGTCTGCAGCTAGCTGGCTGCTTTCTATCCAAGATGGGTAAACCAACCGTACCTATGGTTGATTTAGGGTTGCAAATTTGTTAGGGACTAGGGCTACAGGTTTTGCGCAGATATCTTATCACAGGGTACAGTTAGTTTTCCTCCTAACTATAGTTATTCTGCAACAACAGACTTAATCTGCTTTAAACTTAGACATATAATTTGTAGTACTAACCTGCATTACCTGTGCAAGTTGTAGCAAAATCAGCTGCGTAGTTAATAGGGGTAGGGTTTAATGTTCATAGTTAGGGTTGCGCTAGCGCGGACAATAACTGCAGCAGAACGCAGAACAACAACACTGTAACACTAACGTGTTTTACAAGCGAGCGCCGCGTACAAGCAAGCGCTGCACCCTAGCCAAGATAAGGGCGCAGGGAGGACACCAAACCGCGGCAAAAGAGGCTTAGCGTTAGGGTTTGACCCCTTTTAAGCGATCTGCTTTGGTGGTCCCCTGCGTTACCCTATCCTATGGCAGCAAGTCAACTCAGCCCTGAGTTGCGTTAGGGGTTTGTTTTAGTTAGGGACAAGATATCCCAGTGCTAGCGTATTTTTAAGCATATAGGCCTAGTTGTGTTATACTTAAGAGCTAGTTTTGATAGGTTCCTATAGGCCAATCTTTCTATCCAAGATAGGTAAACCAACCATACCTATGGTTGATTTAGGGTTGCAAATTTGTTAGGGACTAGGGCTACAGGTTTTGCGCAGATATCTTATTACAGGGTACAGTTAGTTTTCCTCCTAACTACAGTTATTCTATAATAATAGACTTAATCTACTTTAAACTTAGACATATAATTTATAGCACTAACCTGCATTACCTGTGTAAGTTATAGCAAAATTAGCTGCGTGGTTAATAGGGGTAGGGTTTAATATTCATGGTTAGGGTTGCGCTAGCGCAGACAATAACTACAGCAGAACGCAGAACAACAACACTGTAGTTAACACTAATAGAAGAAGGTAACACATGAAATGCACAGCACAGAGCAATTGATTACAGCACGCTATGTGCCTGCAAAAGGCTTAAAGAGCTCAAGTAGGGTAAGCTGGCGCATTGCACGGGCGGTGGCAGGGCTCTTTGCAGTCCTTTGGGAGGGCGCAGGCTCCACGCTATCGTCGTTGCCATCTCCACTCTCTTCCAGCTCGCTGTCTTCTATCTCTTCCACCTCCGTCGCAGGCGCCGGCGCGCTTGCCTCAATTGAGAGCGTTGCTTTTTCGCTAATAGAGCCGCCAGAGATGCCCTCTGAGCCCAGCCACTCGTCTAATGCTCTGCTCGCCTTGTGAGCACCAGGGTTTACCTTGACTACGAGCTCCAGCCAGATGTGCCAGTATTGGATGCGAAGATCGTTCTCCACCCACGAGTTGGTGATGACATCGTGCGGCATCAGACAGAGCATGCCCCAGCCCAGCTGCTTGGCTGCTTCGTACCAGCGAAGCGCCTGGTGCAGCCGCCTCTATCCAAGATGGGTAAACCAACCGTACCTATGGTTGATTTAGGGTTGCAAATTTGTTAGGGACTAGGGCTACAGGTTTTGCGTGGATATCTCATCACAGGGTACAGTTAGTTTTCCTCCTAACTATAGTTATTCTGCAACAACAGACTTAATCTGCTTTAAACTTAGACATAACGTAGATTATCACCGAGCCGGCCATATCACCGAACCGGCCACTTTCTCTTGGCACGACCACCTTTTACCCCAACACAACATGCCTTAACAACAACAACTTCAGAATACTACTAGAGAAGGCAGAGTTATCCTTGCTATCTAGGCCTTCTACGCTGGCTAATTTCGCAGTATCCGCAGTGCTGCTAGAGCGTTGAACGTACCTTATTAGTGGGTCTCTGATTGCCTTTGCAATATCACGTTTTGACTAGACGTACGCGCTAATTGCCAGAAACTTACTATACTAGAGGAGCAGACAATTATCCAGTATATACTTAACCTTAATTCGCAAGGATTTGCGCCCTAGCTATGTGAGGTGGCAGATATGGCTGATAAGATACTTAGTGTGCGTGGTGAAGAGCCTGTTGGCAAACTATGGGCTAGCAGGCTTGTGACGCGTTCAGACGAGCTCAAAATGGCCTTCAATTGAGCCAAGGATAGACAGAGGATACTACAGGAAGATCCTGAGATAATTAGCGCGTGGTTTAAGCTGGTGGAGGATACTTAAGTTAAGTATGGTGTTTGCAACAACGACGTGCACAACTTTGATGAAACTGGGTTCCAGATGGGCGTTGCTTTGTCTTCAAAGGTTGTAACAGGCTCAGAGAGACGTGCTCGGCCAGAGCTTGTTCAGCCAGGTGATCGCGAGTGGGTTACCGTTATCCAGAGCATCTGCGCCGCTGGGTATGCAACCCCGCCTTTCATCATCTACAAAGGACGCGTCCACATCTCTGCCTGGTATGAGGAGACAGATATACCCCACGATTAGAAGCTCTCAGTCTCTAAGAACAGTTGGACAAACAACGCGCTTGGCCTTAAGTAGTTAAAGCACTTTAACACGCATACAAAGACGCGTCAGGTGGGAGTGTACAGGCTGCTCATCTTGGACGGCCATGAGAGCCATCTCAACCAGGAGTTCAAGGACTATTGCCTAGAGAACCAAATCCTCACTCTCTGCATGCCACCTCACTCGTCGCACATCCTCCAGCCACTTGACGTGGTCTGTTTCTCGCCGTTGAAGCGCAAGTACTCCTAACGCGTTTGAGACTTGGCACGCCAACGCGTCTTCCACATTAACAAGGAAGGCTTCCTACTAGCCTTTAGGGACGCGTTCCTTGATGTGTTTACAAAGGTTAACTGCTAAAAGGCCTTTGAGGCATCAGGGCTTGTTCCTACTAACGCGCAGGTGGTGTTAGATCGCCTTGAAGTGCGGCTGCATACCCCACCAGCAGTACCTCTACCCGAAACGCCGTGGCAATCTAAGACGCTGAGCAATACACACGAGTTTGGGTCTCAATCCAAGCTTGTAAGCGACTCCTTCTGACGATCGCCAAGTGCAGCGCAAGAGGGGTTCTTAAAGCTTGTAAAAGGGGCTGAAGAGATGCTGCACGAAAATGTCCTTATCAAGGCCCGTGTGCGAGAGCTTGAAGAGCAATTAGCAGTAATGACTAAGAGAAAATTGCGTAAGAGAAAGCAGATTCAGCATGGTGGCACACTTGAGTATGGCCCAGCAGCATCGCGGGTAGCTGCTGAGGC
>NW_022984856.1:20605-34832 GCF_010094145.1 Didymella exigua CBS 183.55
CGTCTGTACACCACATAGACAGCTGACGCTGGAGCTAACGCACGTCGCGTACGTCGAAGGCTTCTTAACCAGCGTCTTGGGACTCGCTTGCTGCCGATCAGAGTCGATCCACTTTGACTCTGGCCGCGACGTCCTGTACATGCATCAACCGACCAACGTCATCGCACAACTTGAATACAATGGAGGACACTGGCTGATTGATGCCGAGCCATCACGCCGACCGCCGCTGTCGCTTCTCCACTCACCGCTGAGTACGTTTGGGGCATCATATCGCCTATTGTACGCGCCAAAGCCTGCAAACGTTGTCGATTGACGCGATGCTCATCAAATCTGGGGCCACCTAGGTTAAAAGGCAGTCGACCAGCTTGAATTAAACGTTACTAGCGTCTAACTAACAGGAGACTACATAGACTGTCTCTGCTAAACCTGCACTGAAGCTTGAATGACTTACATTATCTCAAGACGCCTGGCTGAGAGCCGCGCACAACGACCATTCTTTTGAATTGCAATAGACTTGATCTACATCATCCCTGTGGGAGAGGAGTGTATCGACGGCAGCAAATACGCTCTACACTCTATAGACGAGTACTCGAAGTGGCATGAGATTGCCACAATCAAGCGAAAGGACAAGCCAACACTTACTTGTTGGTTCATGGCCTTGATCCGTCGAATCCAACGCGTGTACAACGCCGACGTAGTCGCTATCCGATGCGACAACGAGAAAGGATTTGGCAATGATCTCATCAACACTACAGAGGAGCTGGGCATGCTATACGAGCCAGCACCAGCTGGCACAAAGGAGCCAAATGGGCTTATTGAGCGCGCAGGCGGAGTCCTCACTCAGCGAGCTCGCGCTATGCGTATTCACGCTCACCTGCCCAAAACTCTAGCGCATGAGATGTATCGCACCGCCGCATACATCCTCAATCGCACGCCCACCGAAGCACTAGACTGGAAGACACCGTACGAGGTCGTATGGGGACGAAAACCACTCGTCGCTCATATGAAACCTATAGGATGCCGCGCCTACGTCTACAACCGCAACCTGAGAGCTGCCGACAAGCTTGAATCGCGCACTCTCATTGGCCACCTTGTTGGCTACCATGGCACTAATATCTTCCGCATATGGCTGCCTACAAGGGATACTATCATCGTCACACGCGACGTCGTATTCGAGCCTACGCTCTTCTTTGATGGAATGGATGGCTACGCCTCTACACCAGTGATCGAGGAGGTGATCGAGCTACTCGAATATCCAGAGATGCCACAGAACGACGATGTTAGCATTGAGGATCTATTAACCGCTCACCAACGCCGTCGCCAAACAGCACCTGTGACCTCAGCTTCGAGAGCTGGAGACTCCCAGTTGGGGGGTGAAATGACTGACGACGCACTCGAGGCTAACAACACACCTGAATCAACTCAACAACAAATTCCGACTCCTACACTATTAGAGGAGGACAACACAATACATATAGTTCCTAAGGGCTATCGCCGACGAGGCGAGAGAGCGCCACGGGACGTTAATCTTGATCCAACTGATACAAACCTAATTGTCTCTGGCAAGCGCAATCCAAAGCCGAGAGATCTAAACAACTTTGCTGTACAGGTCTACGCTGCGAGGCTGGGACCTGAGCCTCTTGTCAATTACCTGCGAGTATTCTCGACAGAGATTCACTCGATATCCACAACAGCAGATGAAGTGCCACGAATCCATCAGACACAGCTACCGCCACTGCTAAAGTTAGAGAAGCAGCTCAATACACACATGTTTGGCAATCAATTTTGACGCGCAATGGAAATTAAATGGCGAGACCTACGCGCTAAAGGTGTCTTTAGACACACTAAGCAATCAAAGGCCACCGCAGATAGTGAGGTGCTGCCGCTGATGTGGGTCTTCACTTATAAGACAGACGGAGATGGGTATATCTTATGGTTTAAGGCTCGACTTGTTGTCTGAGGAGACCTTTAAGCCCTACTAGACAATACGTACGCTGCTACACTTGCCATCCACAACTTTTGCGCTCTTATTGCAATTGCTAATTACTTTAATCTTAAACTAAAGCAGTACAACATTCCTACTGCCTTCTTGAACGCAAAAACTGAGCGTAAGATATACGCTGAAACACCTGAGGCATTCCGCCACACCGAAGGCGAGATAATGCTCGTGCTCCGCGCCTTGTACGGCCTGAAGGAGTCACCAATCCTATAGTACAATGAGCTACGTCGAGAGCTTGTCAAGCTGGGACTGAAGCCAGTTGACGGCTTCCCATGCTTATACACGAACCGCTGGCTCATCCTTTTCGTCTACGTTGACGATATCGTAATGGCGTTCCATCAATCAAACGCCCATCTCCACAGGTCTTTTGAGAAGGACCTGGTGAACCTCTACAACATTAAAGCTATAGGAGACCTTGCCTGGTTTCTTGGCATCTGAATCGTCCGCGACCGAGCCCTGCACAAGACCTGGCTAGTCCAAGACGCTTTCATCAACAAGGTGTGCGCTCGATTCAATATTGATGCTGTAGGCAAGGCTCCAGACGTCCCACTGACGGAGAACTGGCTACCGCAGTCTACCAAGGAGACTGACACTGCTCGTACAAAACTCTACCAGCAGCTTGTTGGTTCTCTTGCATATATTGCTGTCTGGGTCAGACCCGACGTCGCTCGAACGCACGTCGTCTTTGCCTGCCACCTCACCAACCCAGGACAGTCTCACGTCTCAAAGATCCGCCAGACCTGGCGCTACCTGCTCAGCACGAAGGCTCTCGCTCTTGAAGCCTCTGCCAGCACGCACGACATGGCCGAGTATCTCACAGACGATCCCACATACCGCGATCCTCTATTCTTTGGATCATCCGACGCCTCATACGCTGATAAGCCTGAGACTCGCTGGAGCTCTCAAGGCTACGCCTTCAAATTTAGAGGACTTATGATTGACTGGAAATTGACTGTACAGCGCACAGTCACAAAATTAACTACAGAATCTAAACTACTCTCGCTCTCTCTTGCCGCCTCCCAGATGGAAGAGTAGATGCGATTTTTCGCTGGAATCAACCTCACGCTCGACTGCACGCCTACAATCTAGTGTAATAACTAGCAGACTGTTGGTATTGTTACAAAGGAGCACAACAAGCTTCACACAAAGGTTAAACACGTTGATATTCACTAGCTCTAGATTTAACAGGAGGTCACCGCCTCACGCATTAACGTTAAATGGGTACCTACTAATCATATGCCTGCTAACAGACTTACAAAAATTCTACCTAAGCAGAAGTTCGCGGAGTTTGTCTGCCAACTTAGTCTTGTTAACATTACTAAGCGCCTGAAAGGCCTACGTCAGACTAACAAGGATAGCTTAGATGCTATTAATTATCTATTAAATCGATATTAATTAGCTGTCGTTAACTCCCTACTGTTGAGCCTACGGCAGCTAGGGGGTGTGTCACGGTTTTGGAGTCTTTTCTCTTGTACCACGTATCACAGTTTCATATCTCTACTGCTGTACAACGTAGTACACCCTGCCCTTTCCTTTTACACCTCACTGCTATTCCCCTATAACAACAGTCCATAGCTACATACAATACAACCTCAGTTCAATCCTTCAATTCCTTCTGCATATGCGCTGTTCCTACACCGCGACAAATGTTCATCGTTAGGGTTGCGCTAGCGCAGACAATAACTGCAGCAGAACACAGAACAACAACACTGTAGTTAACACTAACTAGGGAGTCCAACTATTGCTGGTGGAATTCGTTAGGAGTTAACAGAAGAAGGTAACACATAAAATGCACAGCACAGAGCAATTGATTACAGCACGCTATGTGCCTGCAAAAGGCTTAAAGAGCTCAAGTAGGGTAAGCTGGCGCATTGCACGGGCGGCGGCAGGGCTCTTTGCAGTCCTTTGGGAGGGCGCAGGCTCCACGCTATTATTGTTGCTATCTCCACTCTCTTCCAGCTCGCTGTCTTCTATCTTGTCGGATGTAGGAGCACAGGGCAGATACAAATGAGGCAGAAGGTTCTTGTATTGAGGGAGCTACAGCGAGCAATTATATACACAACTAGATAAGTAAGCAGGTGACTAACACAGTCACGTAAGGTGCAGTTCACAGTGTACCGTATAAACTAAGGTGCTAGGCTAACACACCCCCTGAGGATTCTATGTTGGATGGAAACCTCACAAAACAAGGAAAAATACTAAGAGAGTGAGATGCTTACGCATACTGCGCAGCTAGTTTAGCTAACTAAGGGGTAGAGGGCAAGGAGAGTCCCTGACTATTAAGTGATGAATGTCCTTCAAGCTAAGCTGGCCTATAAAGTTCTTGTGTTTCTGTCAAGGAAGCAGCTTTGTGAAGCCGTCAGCAGGCATCTTAGCAGTAGGCTTCCACTCGACAGCGATTCTTCCAGAGTCTACCTCCTGGCGAAGCCACATCTGGTGTATATCAACATGGCGAAGCTTTGTTTGGATGCGATCTGCATCACCTTGAACAAGGCGTACAGTCTGTGCATTGTCACACCAGAGAGCCTTTTTGGTATGCAGCGTGAAGCCAATATTGCGGCAGAAGCGATCCCAGTATTGTGATTCGACGCCAGCGGCTGAGAGAGCGTACAGCTCAGCCTTAGTAGTAGATCAAGTAACTGATTGAAGTACAGTAGCTTTCTAGTTAATTGGCATGCTATAGAGCATGAACACGTATCCAGCAGACAATTAACAAGTCTCAACGTCATCTCTAAATAATGCATCAGCAGCACTAAAGAAGGTTGGAGTAGTTGAATTAATCTTGGTAGCGTAGGTCTGTGTAGGCTCACCCCCTCAAGCACTAATGGCTAGGTACCTAGTTCCGTACAGGTACTGCCACACGTGCTTGATCTTAGAGAGGTGTATTGGTCCTAGGTTTGTAAGAAACCTTGCAAGGACAGAGTAAGCATGTGCTACATTAGGTTGAGTCATGACCTCAATGTACGCAAGATTGCCTACAAGGCGTTAGTAGGCCTTTGTGTTTAATAGCTCTAAAAGGCTATTGTAAGGCAATAGCCTTAAAGTAGAAGAGAGAGGCGTAGATAGGTATCTACTATTAGTACAGATAAGGTTGTACTTAGTGCAGACCTTATTAATGAAAGCATCCTGAATAAGGTAGAGCTGATGGCTAGCCAGGACGCGTTCAACTTGGATACTAAGGAACCATCTAACATCACTAATCTGGCGCAGGTTGTAGAGCTTAATTAGTTGCTGTTCAAGCTGCTAAAAGTCCTCCTAATAGTCTATGTAGTACAGGATAATAATATTGTCTACATAGAAGAAGAGAATAACCCTATTATTCATCCACAGGCATGGAAAGCCCTGAACAGGGTGTAGGCCTAGCTTTCGAAGCGATTCCTGGAAGTGGATTGCCCACAGGCGAGGAGCTTCCTTGAGGCCATAGAGAGCGCGTAGAAGTTGTAGTGTTTAACTGTATTTGTGCTGAAATCCATCTGGAGTTCTCACATATAGAGTACGATCTAGCAGAGCGTTAAGGAAGGCGTTTGGCACATCATATTGCATGGCCTTGAGGTTGAAGGCACAGGCAAGGGCCATAAGCGCTCAGAAAAGCCGTGCTGCTAGAGTGGCTGCGTAGGTATCGCCGTACTGCTCCTGCAGGTCCCCGCGCACTACAAGGCGAGCCTTGTATTTGAGTAGATAGCCATCCTCATCAAACTTGTAGGTAAAAACCCACATCAAAGGTACAGCGTCATCAATGTATAAGACTGTGATATCTGGTTTTGCGAAGGTGCCTTTGTTCCAGCAGTTACCAAACTCAGTATAGGCAGCAGCTGTAAACTGCTTCCCGTGTGGGTGGTGCTGGAGCTCCTTCCAGTGATGTGGTGGAGGAGGAAGATCATCTCAATGAAGGCGAGTAGGATCAGGCTTGATCCTAAGTTCTGAGGCAAGAGAAGTAGCCTCACGTGATTGCTGAATAATAGCAGCAAAGGCATAGTACTTAGTTAAAGGACTAGCCTTAATAAAGTGCGCCTAGCAGCGTCTTCTGCCAGTGATAATGTTGTCCTGTGAGAGATCTAGATCTCGTTGTTGAGGAGCGTTGTTCTGATGTTGATCTGGGACGTATGGCGCATGCGTGACTAGGTTAGGTGTAGCAGCTCTGATTATATCTAAGTCCTTATCAGGGTTCTTATTAGAGTTCTACCCCCTAGGTGTTATGTGCTGTGCAGCAGCAGAGGACTCCTGAAATAGCTGTTGCTTAGCCAGATTAGGACAGTCGTGAGAATCAGGTGTACTACGAGCAGTAGTAGTAGGAGAAGGCAGTTGCTGTACTTGCTTCTGTGCAGGAGTTAGAGCAACTGCAGCCTGTCGCTGCCGCACTAGCTGAGCGACGACGATAGTCTTACTATTGTATTCCTCCTCAGGAATGTGTGCAGTCTTAACAATATAAGACCTTGCAGGTAGAGCAGACAGCTTATCCTTGTAAAGCTCGTCTACAAAGCGTACGTCGCGTACGCGGATGACGCGATTTGTGGCTGGCAGCCATACTTGATAGATGTTCGAGGCGTCATAGCTGAGGAGGAATCCCTCAAAAGTGCGATCTTTGAGCTTATCTCCTCTAGCCAGGTGCTTGTTGAGCACAAATCCACGGCTTCTAATAGCGTGGAGTTGAGAGAGGTCTGGGCGGACGCCAGTGACCATCTTATGTGGTGTGCGCCAGTTGATAGATCTCGTAGGCGTGATGTTGAGCAGCCTTGCTGCTGTGCAGACTAGCTTGTTGGCCAACATCTTTGGTAGACCAGCATGGATACGAAGAACCCTAGCGACGGTAACAATGATAGCACCAGCTCGCTCAGCACCCCCCAGCTGTGCAGGAGTATCAGGAGACCTTGTCTTGACCTTGATGCCAGCTGATGAGAGGATCTCTTGAGCAGAAGAGCCTAAACTGGCCTCAGCTCGTCCATATCCTACGTCTCCGTCCATGAAGACTATAGCTACTTGGTAGCCATATACACGCTCAATCTTGTTGATGAGACGTGTGATTGCAGGAACGACAGTAGCCTTGTGTCAATCCTTGAGAGTACAGATCTCATGTAGTTTTGTGTACTCACATACTGCATGTAGTGCCTATACATCACTGTTGTAGCAGGCCTTGCCATGCTTTTAGAGCTAAATAATGTCCACAATAATGCAGTAGAAAGGGCAGTAAGCCTTGTCAGCTTAAGGACGTTAACTAATGTCTTCCTTCATCTTGCCCTTGATGCAAGGGATGCAAGAATCTGTCTATTGTTCTCCTTTTCTGTTAGTGCCTAATGTGAGGCCAGTTGTGGAGTTTTTAAGATGCTCGATAGCCTGATGGCTTGGATAGCCAAGCAGCTGATGAGCTTTTATCGCAGTGACAACTTGAGGTGATTTTGCTTGAGTAGAAGCAGCTGCCATAGCCTGAAAAGGCTGTTTGGCGTCTTGAGCTTTTAAGAACTAGTAACCTCTAATTTAATTAAGGTCTATAAAGAGAGATAGTGACTTATCCTCCCTAAAGAGCGTGTTTGTTATTAAATTGAAGTGGATCTTCTTACAGCAGCTTAGGCTGAAGATATTAGCTACATATCCTGGGATATATGCCACTTTCTTAAGCGTGATTGAGGCTGTCTGATTGCCCCTTTTTATGTTAAGAGTTACCTCTCCCTAGGCTTGTATCTGATACAAGTTACAGCCTGCTTGTACAGTGTCTTAAGAGGAAGGAAGCTTTGTCTGCTTCTAATTAGATCCTGCCTTGTTGCAGATATGAACGTCTGATCCAGGGTCCATGACCCATCAGTGCTGCAGCGATTGAGCGTGCAGCGATAGTGCAGTATTGGACTGCAGCAGCTGCAAGGGCTGCTTGAGACAGGCTGTATTGGACGCGTATCCATCGGAGCTACAGTCTGAAGCAGTATCGGCCTGATGAGCATGACGTGATGCGGAGTTTTTGCGTTTAGCTATCTCAGCCTTAGCTTTCTCTAGGTCGAACGTCCATCGTATGCCGGCGTCCTTGTAGGCCTTCTTGACCTTCTTAAGCGTATCCTTGTTTTGAAAGGATACAACAAGCTTAGATAAGGCCTTTGTGCTAGGCTCAAAGTCCTTAAACCTGCCTTTAGCCTCAGGATTGAGAGTGAAGCACTAGAGTACTGATGGGTGGAGCCCACAGACGCACGTTGATCGACCTGTTGATCAGTCCTTCTTCAGGTGATCGTTCGGCTTGGGCTCTGTGATGGACAGAGATGTAAAGCTTCCTAGTGGCTGAGTTGCGTTTTGGGCTGTAGGTACCGTTTGTTAATACTGGCTGATTAAATCCTGCAGGGTAGGAGTTGGCAGAAGGGCATTTGATTCGCCTTGCTCTATGGCGAGGAACTGGGCTTGAGCCCATGCCTCATCTCCTAAGTCCCGTACAGCATGGATGAATTGCCACTGTGCTTGGGTCTCTGTCATCTCTGGCATGCTCTCCTGAGCACATTGAGATGTGATCTGCGAGTATTCGTCCAGCCAGGCCTGGGTGCTCTGGTTCTTTGGCTTCTTCTGAATATCGCTGTACTTGGCAGCAAGCTCTAGCCTGCGCTGCTGGTCTGTGACCTTGAAATGCTTTCGGAGCGTCGTAAGCTGACTCCAAGGATTGTCGTGCTCTGCCCTATTAATGAGGTGGACGTGTGACGTAGCGACAGTGCGTAGGATCTCAAGATTGACCTCACCAATTACTTTTTAGATCAACTCCTGGCGTTTAGACTTGATCTCCCAGATCTTCCACTTGTCCGCTGAGGCCTTATCAGATGGCTCTGCAACAGGTGGTGGAGACAGAGTAGCTAAATCAGGATCGCAGTACTGCTATACGCCCTTGATCGTAGCGTATCGTCGTTTGGCAGCGTACCAAGGTATCCAGTCTGCGGAACCTTGTAGGATTGTAGTAGCTATAGTGGCAAAAGAGCTGCCTTGCTAATTAGCAGAGAAAATAAGGTAAAACCTTGAAGTGTGAGAACTAGTTCTCACGGCGTTGCGTAAATGCGACGACAGCAGGCGCGCAGCAACAGGAGGATTGCAGTGACAACGTGTACAACGTGTATAACAATTAAAAGTACTAGAGGCGTGGAGATGGCCTTAGTAGACAAGATATAATCTCAAAAGGTTGCGACAACAGCAGGCATGCAACAATAGGAGGATTGTAGGGACAACGTGTACTTCGTGTACAGCGTGTATAGCAATCAATTAAAAAAAAGGGTAAACAATCTTATTTGAGTATCGCAGCGTAGTGCGGGGATACTGGGCTCATAACTGTTAGATGTAGGAGCACAGGGTAGATACAAATGAGGCAGAAGGTTCTTGTATTGAGGGAGCTACAGCGAGCAATTATATACACAACCAGATAAGTAAGCAGGTGACTAACACAGTCACGTGAGGTGCAGTTCACAGTGTACCGTATGAACTAAGGTGCCAGGCTGACATATCTCTTCCACCTGCGTCGCAGGCGCTGGCGCGCTTGCCTCAATTAAGAGCGTTGCTTTTTCGCTAATAGAGCCGCCAGAGATGCCCTCTGAGCCCAGCCACTCGTCTAATGCTCTGCTCGCCTTGTGAGCACCAGGGTTTACCTTGACTATAAGCTCCAGCCAGATGTGCCAGTATCAGATGCGAAGATCGTTCTCCACCCACAAGTTAGTGATGACATCGTGCGGCATCAGACAGAGCATGCCCCAGCCCAGCTGCTTGGCTGCTTCGTACCAGCGAAGCGCCTGGTGCAGCCGCCTCTTGAATCGCTGTCGCTGCTGACAGTCCAACGTGGCAGTGACAGATAGCAGCAGGGCATCCATAGCCTCAGAGCTGACCTTGCCCCTGCCGCCTCGGTTCTTAGCATCCCTGCTGCAGGCGACGTCTTGCTCCTTGATCTGGTCCATCCTCTCAGTGTAGGCCTTGCCAAGGAAAGCCATGGCCCAGCGGTACTTGATATGGATGACATCCAGCTCCTGCTCGTAGCGATCGCACAGGCTCCAGGCCGAGGCAAGCGCGCTCTCTGGCACCGTCGAGGTGCTGCTCTTCTGCGACAGCGACCAGCGGCCGCGCGAGGAAGCGGGCGGGCGATTCTCCACAGACTCGTGCGCAAAGGGTGAGCCTTGTGTGCGCCAGCTCCGGAGGAAGGCAGCCGCAGAGGCCTGGGAGGTGGTGTTGCCGATGGAGCGGGCCTTGTCGAGCATGCCAGAAGCTGTCAGGTAAGGCGCTGCGGCACTGCTGTACAGTTTGTTGTCTTCGTCCACTAGCTATTTAAGGATCCATGAAATGAACAGCTCGTCCAGGCGCAAGATGGAGGCATAGGCACTGTGTTCCCTGCAGGATGCCGACATGGGTGGCGGTACCAACCTAAGATCCTGCTTCTTCTGCGCTTGTATGAGCTCCAGCTTCCTGGCGCGCTCCCGCTCAGCACAGCGGTTTTTATTAGAGACGCTTGTGATCTGGGCGGGTTCCTCCTGTCCAAGCTGTCCATGGACGGGCTCGTTGGGGTCCTCAGCCGCCTCAGCTTCGCTAGGCGGCTCCAGCTGCTCAGGATCCTCCGCTTCGTCCCCTGCTTCCAACGGCGTCGCAGGACTGGGGGAATGGGCGACTTGTCGGAGGCGCTTGAACGGCCGCGCTAAGCTGGACGCAGCAGCACGCTTTGTCGACGGTGGTGGGGAATCGCGGGGCTGCTGCGCTGAAGGGGGTTCCTGCTAGAAGTCATCGCTTGGGCTGCTGGCAAGATCCTGCGCTGCAGAGACCAGCTGGGCCCAAGCATTGGCAGGCAGCGCGTCCTTGGCGAGCGTCTCCTTCAGCAGCCAGATCGCCGACAGGACAGAGTGGGCAACCAAGACAGGCTTGCAGACACTCGTCTTGTTTAGAATCAGCCAGCCTGCGCTGTGCGGGCGGAATAGAGCATCACGCTGCGAGTCTGAGACAGTCGCCTTGCTCCAAAACAGCTTTTAGTAGTCCAGGTTCAGCGGGTTGTATGCGAGCCTGTGGGCAAAGCTCGACTCGCTGGCTAGCGGGAAGCTCCGGGGCCCGCCATCGAATTGCTCAGCGGCATCTTCCAGCGCGGAGATCTAGAGTAGATTAGATGGCGACATAACTGTTTGTTTGTTGATGTGGGAGATACAGCAGAAGAAGAAGGATGTTTGTTAGGTTCAGCCCCTAACTAGGGTAACAGACTAAACAGAGATCAGCCTATACAACATAAGTAGGCGCACAAGCTAGGGTGCAAAACTTAACATAGTTTAGAGATAAGAGCTATTGCCTTAAGGAAGAAAAACACACACAGAGGCTCGCAGAGGACTGCTAACATGTCAGAAGCCACTATTGAGCATTAGTACTTTGAGCACTTGGCTGAGTACTAGGTAGCAGTGTGCAAGGAGTGCTGGTACGCAGTATGGCCAGACCAGATTAAGAGCCACTTGCAGAAGCAACACAAGAGACCACCAAAAAACGTTAGAGCTGTAGGGGGTGCCGTCCGTTAGTGGGCGGGCTTGCTACAGTACCCCAGCGAGTGGACGGTACCAGACAACAACGTGCAGCCCATCCCCCAGCTGCCAGTATACGACGACGGCTTGCTGTGCCAACTTGAGCCTAAAAAATGCTGGCACATTGCAAGAACTATCAACTCAATCAAAAAGCACTGGCGCAAAGACCACAACAGCTGGTTGTTGGGAAAAAGGCAAGGACGCCCTAGCCGAACTTGGGCAGGGGCGTTGCAAGCCTAGATAGAAGACGGCTGCAAGCGCGTACACTGCCAGCAACTTTTTGGCAGCTAGCACAGATCACAGTACTTCGAGGTGCGTCACAACCCAGACAGCGGTCCGCAACCCGTCCCCACAGAGGGCGAGGCGGCGTGGGCGCGCGTAGGCGAGGAGATGGCCAAGACGTGGGCCAGCGTTGAGGACCAAGCGAAGACAACGATTGAAGACAGGGAGAAGGACGAAGCGGCCCCATGGCTGGAGCGGACTGGGTGGCTGCTGTACTTGAACAAACTGGATCGTCCTGAGTTGCTGGCAAGCATTGAGGAGCCCAACATAGACCCAGAGAAAGATGAGGAGCCTGTGGAGGCTGCGATTTGGAGCGCGATGGATGGACTGGCCTGCGTGAGCCAGATGTCCGTCATCAAGCGGACAGGCATATTTGTGCGCATGGAGGCCATTCGTATGGAGAAGCATCAGACCAGGTACACGCTGCTGTAGGCGTACATGGACAACAAGTTGATCAAAGAGCGATCACGCCTGTGGAAGCAGATACTGATGTTTTTTGCACGGACGCAGAGGGAGCACTGTTGGAAGAGCCCCAAGTACCGCTTCACACAGCAGCAGCGCGAGGCGTGGGAGGCGTTGGTCGAGCAGGCAGAGAGAGATGTTGGCAGGGCAGAGATGGAGGTAGCGGACGAGGACCAGGACAGGGACAAGGAGGAAGAGGAGGAGGAGGACGAGATGATGATTGATGAACTTGACGACAAGCAGGACCTGTCTGAGTGCAACAACAAGCCTGAGAACAAGCTCGAGAACGAGCCCAAGCACACAAAGCTGACGCTGATCAAGAAAGCGTGCTTGATGTTTTGCATTGCGCTGCTTGACCAGCGCATCCGCCGCAAGGAGTACGACTGCGCGTTGGTGTGTGCGTTGGCTGTGCTTGGCGTCAAAGAGGACAGCTGGAAGGACGCCGAGCTGTACCCGCTGATATTGTCGTTGGTGATCAAAATCACCTGTTTCATGGTTGTACAACACGCACTCGAGCTGTCTGAGCCGTTTGAAGAGGAGGTGTTCGACGACGACAGCGCGTACGGGGGGAGCGACAGCGGCAGCAGTAACCCCAGGCTGCGTCGACCAAAAGGCTGCTTGGAGTTTGTGCAGCAGATGATGGACAGGTTCATGGTACGAGGCAGCCACAGCCCAATGCAGTGGATGCTCGACTTGCGTACGTACGGGCTGAAGGTGCATTTCAACACCACCGCGCGAGGGAACGTCGAGTGGATGGGTAGGGACGAGCTGCTGTACAAGAACGTGCACTTCACCATGGCCCAGTTCCGCAGCATGGTGCACGGGATGCAAGCAGAGAGCAAGCGGATGCTGGTTAAGGAGCTGCTGTTTTGCAATAGGCAGACAGCAGATCAAGTCCCCTAGATTCTGTGGGAGCAGCTGCGCGACAACCCAACCAACAATTAACCTAGGTAGAACTTTTTAAAAGACCAGCGCACCTGCATGCCTGTGGATAGAGAGAGGTAGTTGTTTGAACAAGTAGGGCAAGACGCTATAATGCAGGAGCGGTTTATTAAGCCAGCTACCTGTTCTAGGATTAACAGGAATAAAGTAGAGCAGTACATAGACTATGTAGTTGCGTTTAGGGAGAAGCTGCTTGCGCTTATGCACATAACAGCAGGACAACCCACACAGGCAACTAAGATATTAAGCGTCTGACACAGCAACACAATTAAGGGTAGGCACCACAACATATTCATTAAGGACAGCATAGTCGTGTTTATCACACAATACCACAAGGGGTACGCCATCAGCAGCAATGTTAAGATCATCTATTAGTACTTGCCGCGCGAGGTGGGTAAGCTGCTGGTGTGGTACGTATAGTTGGTGCTGCCGTTCCAGCAGCGATTGGAGGCAATAGTGTGGGAGAAGGAGGCGATTTCATCCTACTTGTGGCCCACCAACCTGAACGGACGCAAATAGACTTTAGAGCGTGTGCAGGAGACGTTGAAGCGCAAGAGTCAAATTAGGCTCAAACAAGAGTTGACGATTGCAGTGTACTGTGAGATCACCATTGGCATCAGCTGGCGATTTTTGCGCGGCTCAACAGCGTTCGCCGCTGAGGAAGGCAAGGAAAACAAGGAGTGGAAGGAGGAGAACATGGCGGCCATTATTCAAGACAAGCAGTCCAGACACACGTCGCACGTAGCGGGTATGGTGTACGCACGCGGCATCATGGAGATGGCAGGTGTCACAGCCAACAGAAGGCAGCTGTTCTGCAACTCGAGCACAGATTAGCACCAATTTTTGGGTTTTCAGTCTGCCGTAGACGCATCGGCAGACGTGAAGAAGCGGAAGAAGGCGCCGTTTGAGAGCGAGGCCGACGAGGCGAGGATAGAGAGGCTGGAGCGGCTGAGGAAGGTGGACCTAGCCAAGATAAGGGCGCGGGGAGGACACCGAACCGCGGCAAAAGAGGCTTAGCGTTAGGGTTTGACCCCTTTTAAGCGATCTGCTTTGGTGG